>NC_043745.1:27162430-27326549 GCF_902148845.1 Salarias fasciatus
TGCAACAATGACCTTTAAAATGTGCCTCTGTAGCAGTTACAGCATCGTGTGAAATTTTAGTTGAAGTAAAGCAAATGAGAAGGAGAGTGCAGTATGATGGCGCCTTATTATCGCCACGTCTTATTTTCACTTACGGGTCAGAGGATGCTTTTACAGCCGGCAGGTCCATCAGCGGTGAGCTGTGGGAGCCGTGACCATATGGCAGTGATAGGTCGCCCTGGACAGCGGTCCCCAGAGAGGGCCTGAACAAACCTATGCTGGCAGGTAAAATTAAAAACACCCCGTCAAAATGCAAACAGAATTACCTGCCTGCTTTAATCCCGGGAGCTGCTACGGGGCAGGTGCATGTCTGCCCGTGTTTTTGGCCTCTGGAGCCTCTGTGTCGGCGGAGCGGAGCATACGCTAAATGAAATAAAGAACATGGCCGGGCCTGGTGGGTGGCAGACGAAGGGCGGAGGGGTGCCATCCTGCCAGCCCCGTCTCTGGACAGAAAGGGTGAGGGGGGCAATGGAGGCAGTGTCTGAGGTGGATAAAACAGCCCCAGACATCAAACAGCATGAGGTCTTACAAGACTCATTAGGAAAGAGACTGCAGATCTTCTTTATTGTGTTAAACAGACACACACATCTGTGTTCCCATGGTGAGCTATATTGTTGATCCTGAGGACGTGAGATTTTTACAGCATGGGGGGGGGGGGGGTTCTTTCTGTTTTTCATGCATGCAAGTACGCACAAGTCTCTGTCAAAGCTGTGTGCTGCAACCAGTCTTTCTTTTTCTGTATTAAATGTGATGCGTTTGTGCATTTAGTTAAAAAAAAAAAAAAACTCAAACTCCAACTCCAAAAAGGTTGGGACAATTTCTGAAACGTAAATTAAATCATATTGCAGTTATTCTCAAGTCTTGCAAAGCTTAGTCATTTATTTATTTATTTATTCAACCATTGCACTGTGACAATACATTCTCAGAGTAGTTCATTTAAGTTTATCATCCCTTTAGTTTGTTCAGGAGTATTTAGTTTTTTTGTCTTTTCAGTCAAATTTATAAAACAAATCTTTTGACATGTTTCAACAGTGTGCGTCCATATTCATCATCACATCAAATTATGGAAAATAGATTCTCCCTTTTGATGGCAGTGATGTAGTGTTTTTACTGCTCACCACCAGTCCCACATCTTCTGTGTAACTTTTGTTGTTTGCTTTTTTATCTGTCCTTCAACTTTTTGGAAATACATCATGACCATCAGTTTCAAAATGAATTCTTCACAAATTCTCTCAACCCTTTTGTCATTTAGCCTGTATTATGATTTCGTAGATATTGTACTGACCTCGTAACACCGTAGTGTGAGCTGCTGCAGAAGTGAAAGCTTTAAGTCTCCAACAGATGGGCTTGAAACGTCTATTATAGTGGAGAATTTTTTTTGATCTGAATTCCATCACTGCATTTATCATCTTCATTAAATGAAGTAATAATGAAATTCTGATGAAGTTATAAGGCTCCTGTTTTAACAAAAATCACACATTTGTGTTAAAACACATTTCCTGTACAGAAGTATTTGCTTCATTGCACTAATAGTAATAATTAGTCATTTTCATTCACTGTTGGAGGAGAGAATGAACTGCACGTCTTGCAAGTCACTCACTTTATAAGACAAGATAAAACACTGTGTGTTTGCTGCATAAACAGCGACAATGTAAGTATTCTAGTAATTTGACAGGGAAAGAACAAATAATGAGCACAGATCTCCAGCAAAGTTGTCTTGTGTAGGCTGACTGCAAATTAGCAGTATTTTCATGTTATGTGGGAACATTTATACCAGACTGTTGGTATCAGCAAAGTCGCAAAGGCTGTCAAAAAAAAAGAGCCTTTGCTAAATCCTTTAATAGATGGCAGGGAACTCAACATTTCACCCCCTCCTAATGGCAAAAACAGACAAGCGTTACTTGGAAGAAGTTGAAACAGGCTCATACAAATATGATGGACACATGAAAGAGGGTTAACAAATTTTGCAAAAACCGCCATCCAAGTTATTCCGACCCACATTTGTCCAAACTTAGTAAGTACTTCACATTTAAAGTTTCATTTCATGAATAGTTTACAGTAGTTTGTTGTTACTTTGTCATCTCTGTGAAATCCAAAGACTCTGAGATACTTCAGACTCAAGACCTTTGGGAATTATGGCACACTTGCACCAAGAAGGCCGTGCCCTCCTTTTTCCTTTTTTTTTTTGTTTTTAAAAGGAATTCGGTACTTTGTATCTTTAGTTCAACTTGATGTGACGATTTAAAGCAGGGGTGTCATTTTAGTTCAGTTGCTGCATGATTCCTAAGTCTTAAAGGGCCAGACTAATAAAATACTGTAGTAGTAAAATTACTTTTGAGTTTCAATTTTTAGCAAAACTAAATGAAAGGAAGGTTTTAAAAAAAAAAAACACACATAAAAATGCTATTTCAAAATTGTTTGCAGCATTTTTCTCCTTCAACATGCATGTTTTTATAAATTCACTCGCACTTTGTAACTTTGATACTAATGTCACTTATCTGGATCTAACTGCTGCTCCACTGTATGCCTTAAGTTCATCTTTTCGTCATTACTTTTATCCAGATTGGATCCTCTTGTGGGCTGCTTTTGACTCCAGGGGTATGAGATGTTATAGCTGTTCCGTGTTGTGAAACAACAGAACCTTGCAGAACCTTTATTATTACTATTATTATGATTATTATTATTATTTTTATAGGATTGTGCTGAGTAACTTGTAATATGCTTTCCAGATAAGAGGTTGCATATTGATGTTTTGGTTTACATGTTTATTAAAGTTCAATTTTCTCTCAAGAAATTTCACAATTTGCCGGTGGGGCTATTTTCATTTTATTCAACCTATGATTAAAATACACAAGCAAGCTGCTGACCTGTAAAATTGCTCTGGTTTTTCTACGCTTTTTAAGATGTGCGAAAACCTAAAGTCACACTAAGTGTCAGCTCGAGCACAGTCTTAAAGGCAAAGTGAATTGCTTTTGCCACTTTACATGATGTTTGCATAACTATTACAAAGGCTTCCTGCCCAAACTTCCATTAGCAGCATCTTCCCTGTGGAGAGTGTCGTCAGTATGAGAAAATGGCTTCTAATTTTTAGACATATTGACATTTTCAGACTGCTGATTGCTGATTGCTGTCACACAGAGATATTGTCTTATAATAACACATTCCTTTTATATCCAGGTTCTGCGGATTCTACATTTGAAGTAAATTCGATGGCTGCACAGAAAACTTCTGAGCATTTCCTACTTTCAAGGGAAAAAAAAATATGAATCTACATTTTACTGCAACAGTGGGAGACGGGGGTGTGGAATATATTTTCCCGGAACTTTATTGTTCGCTCACAGATGGCAAATGATAATTATATTGAGTAATAAAGCATTTATCATGCTCCTATTGTTGGTGAAAACAGTCTGGAACATTTTGCATCAAACAGGATGTCGCCTTTTTATTAAACCAATCAATTACGCTGATCATCTACATCGAGATACTGCAGGACATCAGAGATCCATCACTTGCGTGTTGTATTCTCACATTTGCTTTCTTTACATTTTTCATTGCATTGCCTGCATGCAACTCTCAGTATTAGTCATTTTGTTGTCTTTAATAAAGTATTAAAACGATTAAAAATCAAATTTACCATTAAATCATTTATAGTTTGATATAGTTTATTTTGCAGTTTTTAAAAAAACCTTCACTCTTCAGTCACATTGTTTTGTTGCACGGTTTTTTGTTTTATGTGCAGACACAGTAGTTGACCGTATAGCTTTTTTATGAACATTCTTAACTTTTTCACTTTGAACTTGACTAACCTGTGTTTCATTATTTTGTGTTTGGCTGTAAAGCCCTGAAAGCTGAAGCCTTCATGTGGTTTCATTTAATTTTGTCTTTATTTATATATTTATTTCTCCCTATTAATTTTTTTTCCCATTGTTTCATGCAGGCCACTTCTTCTTGTGATGCGATAGGATATAATTTTAGTTTTATGTGATGGATGAGACGGTTGTCTGTGTAAACCATAGATGATCCACAGTTATTTCACTGTTTTTTGTACCGAATATTCTCCTGTGCATGGCGTTTCTTTTTCTGTATTGTAGACGGATGGAGTTCTGGTTTTATTTTCGTCCATCCATCAAGCTTCTATTCAGTCGAGGAGTACAGGTGAGAGAAGTTAATGGTGAGGTAGTTAAAGGTGAGAGATGTTTGAGAAGCAGACTTGGGATCGGAAGATTCCAGGTTTAAATTCCACCGCCAACAGGTTACGACTGTGAGTACGACCTTTGACCCCCAGCTCCCCTGTGGCAGCCGGCAGCTCCTAAGTGTAGTTAAGGTTGACCATGAATACGTTGTGTTAAATACAGAGAAGCAATTTCCCTATGGGGACCAATAAAAGTATGTTTACTTTTTGAATGCTTTTACCAGGATGGATTTGTGATACAGTGGAGCTGAAAACAGGTAATGTGGACAGACAGGACTCACTCTGCAAAGGCCAGAAGTCCACCACGGGGTAAAAATAGGGACAGAGACACCTAAAACTCAGAATTAAACACAATTAAGAGGCCATACTTAGCCTGAAATGCTATGTGACCCGGTGGACTGTGAGAAATGACTGCAGTACTTGTGAAAACGAAGACGTGTAAATTTGAAAACATTCCAGCCTGGTACAGAAAGGCCTGTTACAGATCGAAGCCCGTGATCTTCACACTGCGAGGATAAAGTGCCGACCAGCATACCACTGTATGATCCCAGCCCTGTTTGTATTTTCTTGAAGACATTCTGAAAGAGGCAAAAGATGTAACAAAAATCAATATTCAAAGTCTTGATTGAAGACAGTCTGCTTCGTTTTGCACACCTGACTGCTTAAGTCCTTCAAAGGTGCCCAGAAGATGAGTCTCATTTCAATGACATGTTTATTTTTAGTTCCTAACAAGCCTGGAGTCTGTAGAGCTCTTCCTGGAAACAGCGCTATAGCTTTAATAATAGCTACTATACTACAGCAGTAGTGGCACTTTAGCTGCTCTCATTATTCGTCATTATTTTCCATTGCTCAGTGTGACAGGTCCTCTCAGCATCCCCAGAGTTTCTTTGCCTCTGATGTGTTAGTTTCAACTCATTGCTGGGTTGTTGTTTTTTTTTCTTTTCTTTTTTTTTTGGCAAATCCTTTTTCTCCTTTTGCCATTTGTGTGGATTTTATTTTACTTTAATTGCAAGATGAGTGAACACGTGTACACTACGTGCAGACAAACTGATGAGCAGTGACTGTTCAAGAAACACTGACCGGTCCTCACCCTGGTATGTGAAGGTTTATCTGTCTAAAGGCATTGATGCGTTATCATCTCAGGTATTGCATGTGTGTGTTTCTCTTGACATGCAGTGCAACACACGCCTTTCTACCTCAATGAAAATTCGGGAATATATAGGACATAAAATAGGTGATTTTGTTTAGGAGCCATGCAGAAAGGCCTAATTTGTTTTCCACACTTTATTATACTGCTGCTAAAATAATTACGTTTGGAGGAAAGCCCTGGGGACATTACAAATGTGGTCCTGCTATATTAAAAGGGAACTATGCTGTTAGAATATCAACGTTTCACAGCATTTGAAATTAATTTGCTATTTAATGGAAAATCAAAATGTTGGCTGCTTCCTCTTGGGTATAATTTCCTATTTGTGAAAATTAAATGGAAATTTGGAACAAAGATATGGTAGATCACTAATGGTCAAGTGTCTGCTAATAAGCCTTCTCTCCCATGTAAACAACTATCTTGAATCGCTCTGAAAGCCTCTTTTCAAACTGGCAAATGACCTGGATTAGATGTGGAGAAACAATTGGGTTATGCATCATTTTATCATGTGTTATTATAGTGTCTGAACCACATGAAGCGTGTAAATAAAAGGGGAGTTGCCTGTGCTTCCAGTAATAAATAGCCATTAACAGATTTTGTTTCCGTTCACACAATTTTTATCTGTTAGGTTTCTTTTAACTGATGATTAACAGCCGCTCCCCTGACAAACAATTAGTGCGCTGACATGGACAGCTAAATACTCAAAACAACAGTATTCTTCAGGGTGTCTGCTTCACCCAGCTATCCTCTGCTGGGGCGCTCCCTAATGGGTTCGCAGTGGTGAAGAAAGTGTCATTTCCTCTTTTCTGATAAATTATTGTCTGTTAATTTCCATTTCAAATCCGCAGTCTAATTAACAGGTTTGAAAGTACATCAACAGTGGTGATAACCACTGCTTTATTAATAGAACATGCCTTTTGCCGAGTCCGCACACAAAGCCAAGGCAAAGATGGATGTCTTGGCTTTAATTAACCAGAATTATTTACTGACTAGGGCTGGCTTATGGGAGCATCACTCATGTAATGGATATATTAGCAAAAGACTGAAGGGATTAGTTTCTGTGGTGTTAACAGACTGTGGGCAGTTCATCATGTGAAATAAAAGTACCATACAATATTTATATTTACAAAACAATACCGGGGTACGTTTCTGAACCGTGTTTCTGCTGCGTATGCGAGCAATGTGTGTATGTAGCACGTCTTTTTTTAAGGAAAAATTCTCAGTATTCTTGAGTAAGATGGCGGACAGAATGAAGCCAACTGTTTTCCATGATGCCTGGTATGTTCTCTTAAGATCGCAAATATTTTATTTAGACTGTGATATTCACTCACATCACACAGAGGGACCATGCTGGTGTTACATGTGTTTTTTCAAAATGTCTTCACAATTTATGTTTTTTTTTTTTTTTTTCTTTTATAATTGTCTCAACAAACAGGATCTGGAGCTCCAGTCGAGTCCTTTCCCCTCAAGTCAACATTAATAACAAAGTTATGTTGTCCTCTTGGGCTTGTGCGTCTGTTTGGTCTTCAATCCCATCGGATCGGCACAGGATCAGTACATAGACTTCCTGCTTCATAGCCTACAGTATAGATTGACTTATATGTTGTGTGTTTCCAGGCATCCTGGGAATATGGAGAACAGTATTTGACAACACCCAAGGAATATTTTTAGCGTTGTTTTCCATAAAGAGTGTAGTTTGTTTTCCCGACAGCGCAACGGAACCTCAACTGATCGTCATGGTGAAAGTAACATTATCTGCGGAGGGAACGTTATTGATCACCGTGCTTCACAAAGCAGGCAGTGCATTTACATTCGGTTCCAAATGCTCAGTGGCAACAGAAGAAACATTTATGGGCTACGTTTCCCCATTGCCTCAAGACAATATGGCTATTTTTGCCTTTTATGTTTCAGAGGAACAACTGTCTCAATGGCTCTGGGATGGATATTTTCCATCATTATATGTCGTATTTTGGCTTGTTTAAAGTGAATTTCAAATGGAGTTGCCTGCATATTTTGTTAGGGTTAAGAAGATACAGTCCACCAAATTAGTTTAGCATTTATTTAACACAACAGTAATCAATAATGTCTAGAGTGTACTTGAACAGTGGGATGGCATTTAGCAATTAAAACTAATGAGCAGTCATCCTCACCTCACTGAGATCAGCCTCTGCCTCCAGCGCCTCTGCTTCTCAGCTATGCGGTCCAGTGTGGTTGTATTTTAACTTGTGCTAAATGTCAGATGCGGTTGCTGTGATTCATGTGAAATGTGAATGGCCAGAAATGGTAAACATAAAAAAGGCAAAATCAGCAGGAGATTGGTCCGTGTTTGCAGTTGTGCCGCTGGTCACCACCGGGTCCCGCTTGGCGTTTATTTAACATGACACATTTCAACACCACCTGGGGAGCAAGGTCATGGCGACACACCAACACACACACACACACACACACACACACAAACGCACAGAGACACACACACACACACATGCAGCAGATGCACACTTGGATCAAGCTACTTGCATTCGTTTCATACTGGAAAACCCTGCTGCTTTGTGAAAGAAAGCCACCTCATTGCAAATCCTGAAGGGCGACATGTTTTTAATTATTGACACTCAGGTGAGGATTAGCATTTTATGCTGTTTGACCCCGCAGACATGACTGGCAGTGGGGGTGGGGGGGCGAGAGGCCGCCCATTTTCAGGGACAAAGAGCCTACTGAGGAGGTGGAGGAATAGGCCTGGGAGGTGGAGGTGCAGTGATTCACATGCAGTGCAGGAGGCCTTCCCATATCACCCTGCCCCTCCCCCAGATCCCACGAGGGCAGGGGGGGAATTGATGAAACGAGCAGGAAGGCCTAATTAAAGGCTCTCAGCTCAAACGCATTGATGTATTACATCTATTATGCCACAGTTCGATAGGTCTGCCAGGCCGGGGCTGCCGCGGCTACTGAGTCCCGCCAAACAAACTGAATAAATAATAGCAGCTGAGACGGCGAGAGAGAGAGAGAGAGCGAGAGAGAGAGAGTGAGGGAGAGAGAGAGAGGATAAGCCCCAGAGAAGAGGGGGAGGAGAGACCCACACAGAGAGGACGGGAGATAAGTTCAACAGGCAAAGTTGTGATAAAGCCTTCTATAGCCATTTTCATGTCAAACAGGTTCACTGATTCATATTATGTACGTAAACCTTAATTTGCAGTCCGGACAAGAGGAGCAAAAGGCAAGCAGTAAAAAGAATAAAACAGGATCCGTGGTCAGCTCCAATAATTTAAAGATTGTTTTACTACTGCCTATAAAACTTCACTATTTTTATATCAAAAAAAAAAACATCATCGATTAAAAACAGTTTTGTAAATTTAAGCGTAAATATATCAATAACAGTGTTCAGACGAAGCAGAGTTGTGACAAATTGGAATAAATCGTTTTGAAGAAAGGTCAGATCATAGAGCACTTCATGCTTTGCTGATTAATGTGCACTACTGACCGTTTAGTTAGCTTAGACTCATTTTCAGGCACGTGGCATGGCTCTGGGGGCAAAGGTTAAGTCCACCAACAACTCAGCAGCTTATGGATATTAGTTTGTCACTGAGGGAATATGGGGGGAGAGGAGGAGGGCTGAATTATGTACATGTGTTCATTAGGGAGGAATAAAAATGTGGCGATTTCAGTGAGGAGGGGCCTTGCAGCTCATGCACATACATAAAGGAGTGTGGGAGTGCAAAGTGGAGGGAACTGTAACGCAGAGTGAAGCAGAGGTTGTCAAAGAGTAACCTGTTGGGGGCGCCAGAGAGCTACAGGACAGGATCAGCAGCAGGGAAAATCTACTGAGCAGTGTAATGCCTTTTCCTAGCATGATTCTTTATTATCTATCAATTTATTTTCGTTTGGTTTTTGTAAGAATGGAACAGAAAAATGCTTGAGTGTAGAATAAAAACCAACATATAAAACCAACATATATTTTTATGATGAAAAAAGGCTGCATAATTCTTATATTAATTATAATCCTTGGCATGAGACAATCTTCAGGGTGGAGCCGGGGGCGGAGGCGATGTCAATCGTCATGACTAAATGAGCCGGGTGACGGCTGGTGGCGCTCATCCTTCAACATTTTAAGACACTGCAGTACAGTGAGGGTGTGACTTGGGTTGTCATATTTATGACAGCGTCTTCACCGGCGGACCGGACCGAACACATGAAAGAAATATTTAATTGAAGCTAAAGTCAGAGCTGTCATCTTTCTTGCACTGAGAGACAAACTTCTGCAATCAACTCATTTCACACCCATCTGCTATCTGGTGCTGGACTTCCTATATCTTCACTGTAAAATATATCATTATCCCCTGTGGCTGAGTGGCACTTGTAGACAGGTAGTAATGACAGATACAGTCACAGTTACAGTCTCTGCAATCTTCAGCGTTTCTTGCATTTTTCATTTTAATTGATGTGCATTTCGTCTTAATTTCTAACAAATCAAACTTTCAGTTCAGAAAAGACTTGTTTGCCATGTGTCGGTTCTCTCTGCTGTGCATATCGTGTTGGTTCGTATTTTAACATGTCACACACAATCTGCAAATTTACATTTTTCCCAAACCTGATGGAGGCGCTTAAGGTTTATTGCTCCCGAAGGCAAATTTGTTTTTGCAGCCAGGTGAGACAAAAGATCTGCGCACACTCTCAAGACACATAAAACCCAATAAAATACACTTTTGCTAAACCTACCATATGAGTTCACATAAAATAGACTGTGCATAAAAGTGACGCCATTAACATAAAAGCCAGAATAAATCCAGTCGTCGCTACTCAACTCAGTCGTCAGTGTGCCTGTCTATCCTGACAGTGTGGGCTCGTAACCATTTTCTCTCCAGCAGTGATAATGGCGACATAGACAGTGGGCAATACACGACTGAATGTGAGTTTTGGGTGAGTAATCAAGGCAGAGGATGAGAAAATTTTATGTGGAAAATCTAATTACGAAGAAGAATTTATTAATTTCTAACTGTTCAGTGTTACTGGAAGGAAATCTTCCAAAATGTCCACGGAAAACTCTCAATCCATGTGGATATGTGGCGTGGTGAGCTCTTAATGCTCAGATGAAGACAGTGAGCCCAGAAAACATGAAGGACATGAGGTGGATTCTGTCAGTGTAAATCCAGCATCCAACTACACAGAGAGAAGGATATAAAAAGCAGGACAGCGACAAATTCACCAGGAGTGCTTTTTGGTTCTGGCAAAGTGATGAAAAAAAAAATCTGAGTGTGTGTGTATGTGTGCGTGTATGTGTGTTGTTGTCACTATGTGTAAATATATGTCTTTGCTTGCAGAGCACACGGAGGAGCAGATTTGTGAGACAAGCTCGAGCAGTTGCCTTCACAGCAGTGGTGAGATTGGTAGCGAGTGGTTTTTTGAGCCAGTGTGACTGATGGCGTCTGTTAGCGGCGACGGCCGCAGTGAGGATGCCTTGTACTGGCGGCAGCGGGGAGCCGAGGCTTCCGGAAACAGCGCTGTCCTCAGAGAGTCTGCTGAAATGACAGGACAAGCAGGGCCAGTGTTTCCATTCGCGGTCCTCTCAACCTTCTGACACATTCGTCGCTTCCACCTCTCACTTATTATGATGCCCCTTAACACTCCTTGCCTTCCATGTCTTCCTGCTTCTATCACCTCCTTAACATACTGTATCTGACTGGAGCTGATCTTTTTCTGTCACTGTCTTCGCCGCCCAGTCCTGCCAACAAGTTTCTATTTTCTCTCCAGGAAGAGTCGACAGCAGGAAGCACGAAAGAAACCACCTGTACAGCTGCCAACTGAGGGACAGTACCGCCAGACTTTTGAAGCCTATATTGCTGTGATTTCCTTCATCAAAAATGATGAATTAAGAAGAAGTGTACTTAAAATTGTATATTCTCACTGGCACATAAGTGGCTGTGCAATAAAATAAAAAATAAATTACATCGAACATTGTGACGTAACTTGTGTTGTAATTATATACTTTTAATTGGCAGCACGATGGAGCACTGACAATGAGTTTTTCCTCAGTTTAAGGCAATAATTACCAAGAACCTAATATCTACCAATAATATAGTAACTTAGCAACAATGTGATAAAATAAAGATAAAGTTATATTTCCATAATTGAAATGCTGATTGAATGAATATGGCAAATATGCTAATCCCCTATGCCTAGCGGAGAATGCTGCACAAACTGGGAAAAAAAAAAAAAACCCTGTTATTCCTGAGTAAAGTCTTGTTTTTAAATTTCTACAGAAATTGGCTGCAGCTATGACATTTTGAAATACTATTTTCCAAATCTAACATGTGGATGACCATGAGTGGAACATGTGAAATACAATCAATCCCTTATTTATCACATATTTGAATGAATATTTTATTTGAATATCTTATTTATTTTGTACCAAATGCAGTTCTACTAGGAATTTTTTTTATTTGGTAATTAAGAAAATATGAACAGTAATTACTGTATTACTCATATTTTTTTTTTTTCTGGAAGCAGCATGTTAGTCAGAGGCATGTGAGAAAGCATGCTAGGAGCACAGAGCATATCATTAACCCCTGAAATAATAGATAATCCACACACAGAGTGGCAATATGGTGTGATTATTAAAAAAAACCCTGAATATGTTTATGTATGCATTTGAAGGAATACAGGATCAGGGTGAGCAGGTCTCTGTGGTTGGGTGGATCCATTACTGCAGCGTCCCATGGGAGACTCATACATGTGATGCTAATAAAGTCCACATATCTCATGTAACTTGTGTGCTCACTGTAGTAATATTAATCTAAATCAGCAGATTTTTTTTCCCCAAATCCAACAGAACTGTCCTTTTCATGAAGGTGATGGTTAATTCTAATGAAGTACACTTAAAAATGATCTTGTTTTAGGAATTGTTGGGATTTCTTCCTGTTGTCTTGTTTGTGCGAGGATGTATTTGATGCAGCGATGCATCTATTTAAACAAAAGAAGGTAATATTTCTGAAACAGAGCGTTTCACTTTGCTGCTTGTTGATTCTTATAAGATTGACTTCAACATTTTCCACGCCGAATTGAGATGAAATGCAGGTACGTGTAATTGTTATTTTCATAGAGACATTAGGCTCTTTTCACTTTGTCTTGACAGGAACTGCCTCTGCTTCCACCTGTCGCAGCAATATGAAGTGTAACTGCAGCACTCTGATGATCAAACTTGAAGTTAAGGCTATTTTTGTTATGATGGCGGATCCTTGTGCTTTTTAAGCTCTGTGGAAATAAAAAAAAAAAAGTAGAATAATAGTAAAGCAGAATAGCTTAAGTTAAATTCCTGTAAATTCCCAGTATTGCATCGGTACCACACTGCAGCAGCTTTAGTTTTAATTGGTATCTCAATGGAAATGGCTGTGTTGAATTAAAAAAAGAAAAAAAACAACAACACTATTTTAAATAAATAACAGGGTGAATAATTAAACTCAGTTAAGGTCTTCAAAATAACTTACAGCAGCCATCGTCTGAGTGCAACCATGATACATAATTAAAAAGCTTTACATCAACAAATAAATGTAGTTGGGAGATTAATGTATTTTGTCAAAATACTCTCTTTTGTGTATGAATATAGTCAACAAATTCACAGAAAGGGAAAATGTGAAGAGTTGCTAGTGGAAAGTAGCTGTGTATTCAGTACATATATACACATGTGCAACTTTTATGAGGCACAGTTGTATTATTATTATTTATGTTTCCATTGTTTGTGCTGTGCGAAACAAACTGAAAACAGACTTTTCTGAAACAAACATTCTGGGAAATCCAGTCTCTGCCAGCACATGTTTATGTTGCTTCATAGCTGGTGGCGAAACAGGAAAGTCACTCAGTTTTTCTTCAACTTTCCTAATGTCCCTCACTTGAGGTGCACATTGCCACATGTTTACCTGTCAAAACATTTCTGAGGAATCCTGATGAAGCGGAAGAATGGCAGTTATGGAAAACATCAAAACCGTTTCCCATTGGGAAGACGGTGCAGCTGGTGTCATAATACAACACATGGCACATCCCCGCCTGCTGAAGATTTGCTTCAGTGGAGTATCTGACATCTCCACAACTATTTCCTTAATTGATGTATTTAAGCATGCATCCTCAGTCTCTGAATTGTAAATACCTGCCGTAATGTGGTGTAAAATTATTATTCCGCCATCAAGAAATATAATATAATTTGCAGCTGTCAGTTTGGTGCATATTAATTTCTCAAATGTACTGTTGTGTAGGAGCAGTTAAATGGAAACCATTATACTGATTTGCCACTGTAATCTATTCATTATTCACAGATAAGTTGTCTGAAATTAGTATCACTGAGTAACTTTCTGTTGTGATGGATTCAAACCGGGGAGGTTCGTCTTGAATGTGCTCCGAATCCTCTTTAAAAGAACTGCTCTCTATAATCCCAGTGCACAGACCTGTTCACGGGTGAAAGCGCTATCGAGTCATGTCTTAAAATACTGTATGAACCGCTCAATGTCAGTTTATTGATAGTATGTTAACCTTCAAAACAGCTGCCTTTTGTTGCAGAGGACAGACCCGGGAAGGGAATGATGGAGAGGGACGGACTATTAAAAATAGGTTAAGCTTGTCTCGGCACTATTTCTAACAGGCTCAGTTTGTTCCCTCTGGGTTCTCAGTGATTTGGAGTGTGACCCTGACCCTTTGCTACTACACAAAGACAGACAGACAGACAGATGCATGCACACACACACACACACACACACACACACGCACACACTTCCTCGCCCTGAAGATTGCTGTGTGCACTTCACTGGAAGTAAATCACAGTGAATGTACTTGTCGGTTCCACTGGCCCTTAACAGGATCTGTGAAGCTGCTCTTGTTGCAATGTAAAGCACAGTGACTGAGTCTTGCATGGGCATTAAAGACATTTCAGAGGAAGGACAGGTGTCGCCTCTCTAATCATGTTGAAATGAGTTTGATCTACAGAGTCTGCCCGTACGAAGGATGGCTTGGCAAGCTATAGGCCGAGTTTAAAATATAGATGTGTAATTAAGGATCATCACCTGCTCTCTCCATCAAAAGGTGACCAATGACAAGATGAAGGATGGGACCGTGTTAGTGTCAGCTCACCAGCCAAAAAAAAAAAAAAAAAAAAATCTACATTCTGCATCGTCTTTGTAGTCGCTCATAAGCATAAGACACAAAAGTTTAGAATTCAGATCTGCCGCATTTGTTCGGCCCCCTCTGACAGCCATCTCTGCATGGTGCAGCAGAAATAATTTAGGAGATGGTATTAATTCACGCACCGTCTCATCTGTTTTGTCAACAAGAAGGGCATCAAGGATGAAAAGTTATCCAATTTTTCAAGGAATTGGGCATGCACCATCACTGATCAGATCTTGGCAAGTGCATCTTGGCAGGAAAAACCGTCACAGCCTTCAGACTTCTTTTACCACGGGCAATATTTAAGCTTCAATTATTGTAAAAAAAATATTTTCTCGCTGCAAGATCGTACCGCTTCATATTTGTGTTTACTTCTTGAAACATGTCTTCATTTTTTTTAACATGACATAAACATCCTATTCTGAGAGGATAGTCAGGAGTTCGTGTTGACTTTGAAACGAGCGACACAAAACACTGAAGGCCTGAAAGTCTTTGTTCAATGAAGGAAGGAAAGAAAACATAAAGGCAGTCACAGCCTCTTGGACGCAATAAGAGTGCTCAATGAGGTGACGGATATTTTGCTTGATGAAAGAAAGCCAACATTTTATGTTGAGGAACAATTCACGGAACTTAATGCTTCTGTATCTTTCTATTTGTCCTCCCAAAGAAGGACAAGTTATTCATAACAAGAGACAAATGCTAGGAGTGTGAAGGACCGTTTTAGGAGAATATTAAACAGTTTTTCCACTTTGCTGGAGCAGATCGCTTTTATCGCTGCATTTAAAAGGAACACTCAAACAATATCCAACTGAATGTCAGAACGTGGTTATGTTAATATATTATTTAATGCTTTTCTACACGTGTCATTTTGAACAGGACACTTCTGCAGCAATGACATTTCTAACGTACATGAGTTACATTAACACTACATTTCCTGTCACTAAGACATATACCACAGGTATTTTTATACAACTGTACATAATTAAATTAGACTGCTTGTGTCACGTATGCAATCACACGTGTGTGTGTGTGTGTGTGTGTGTGTGTGTGTGTGTGTGTGTGTGTGTGTGTGTGTGTGTGTGTGTTGTGATTAATCACAGAAATAGGATAAGAGGGTAGTATTGTCACACTTTTGTTACTCATGCTATTTAATACATTTTATTATTCTTTTTGGCCATGATAGACAAATAGACTAACCTTCCTTTGAGCATCTCAACTTTAAAATGTTGGACTGATCAAATCCCACATTTGTAATTTGTGAAACTGTTTACAGTTAAAATACATGCAACACTTGAGCTAAAAGTTTCAGAAATTAAACATTTTTGAGCAATAAATTCATGATTTTTGTGTTTATTACATCAATTCATTAATTTTATACACACACACACACACATATACTATATATATATGTATATGGTAACTAGTTGCCACGGCCCCAATTCAAGTCGTCACTGACTTCGCCGGTCCCAAGGCCAAGTCGGCCCCCGACCCTGCGAAAAATGACTGCCCCCGACGGGAACGCACATCGACGTGTTTCTGTATGTCTCCACTGCTCGTATACAATGTGTGAATGTTTCATAAAGTATTCTTCATGAATATTTAAAAGAGTATTTTTTTACAAATTAACCATACAAACCATTATATCACCAAACATCCCTCAGTTACAGGGCGCAGTCACTTTTCGGCAGCTGAGTGATGTGAGGAGTGAATAAAGAATACTTAAAGAAACATCCGCACAGCGTATGCGAGCTGTTAACGATGAATTTTTTTGAAGTTGCGATTAATCTCAGAATTATACTTAGGTTTCGCGATTGGCTCAAAAAAAGAAATAGATGTAAAAACTCATTTTCCTGTCATTGGGACATTGTTTATTTTTTCATCCCTGCGCTGTACAGGTGAATTATGAGGACCAGATTCCTTATTTGAAACATAAAGAGGTTACAGATATCCTTCTGTGGTCGTTTTGGACTGTTCAACACCGAAAGAGAAAATGGAACTGGCCTTTTCTTGAGCATCTCAACTCTAAAATGTTGATGGTCCAAATTCCACTTTTGTCATTTTTTTCTGATGTAAAACTGCTCCACTAAAGTTCAAAGAATCAGAAAAATCAATTTCTGCGTATTAAATTGGTGATTTTGTGTGTTGATTTCAAGTTCACAAATGATGTGATTAATCACAATAACTTATGGTCCAAGTTGCGAATAATCAGTTCAGTTTTTGTTATTCGATTGACGACACTTACACTGACACACACACCACAGACATGCTACAGACTAGTAGTGCTACACCTATTTTCGCTGAAACCATTCTGTGATTCCAGAACATTACAGGGGAGCAGAATGCTGGCAGGTACACTCTCTGTCACCAGCATATAAAAACAGGTGATTTTAGAATCAAGCAATACACAGCTTCCAAGTCTGTTGTAGATTCAAAATGTATCTCATATTGTTCTTTGACAATTTTGACAACCTCAGCGCAGGAAAAACCCGGCTGATCTCTGCCCTCATGGGGGTCCTGGACTCTAGGACAGGATCCACTGCTGTGGAGCAGCACAAAGTGACAGAACATTTTAAAGCTTCAGGAACATTTTCTCCTTTGTTAACACATTCAGTCCTCAGACAGAGAAAAGTAAACAGTCCTCAGTTTTATTTATTTATTATTCTCCGTAAACTTATGTTTCCTGGCTGCACAGATGTGCTTTGACCATCATATTGGCACTACACAGGTTGCAATTTTGGCTTCAGTAATGCATTTTTCCTCCTGATGATTTTCATCTAAAGTGATTTCCGTGTACTTCATCTGATGTTATGCATTTAAAGGCCATTTTGTAGGATTTTGTATCTATTGAAAATGAAATTCATGCATTTTGTACTGCATCACAGGAATAATAAGAATCCGTTGAAGTTTATATATATATGTATATATATACACATACATACATATATATATATATATATATATATATATATATATATATATATATATATATATATATATATATATATATATATATATATATATATCTGCAGTTCTAATCTACACAGCTTAACCCAGTTTGAATCAAACTTGTTGCCAAATGTGGGCTCATGTTGTTCACAACCAAGAAAAGCAAATTACAAAGAAAGATAACTCACGATGGGAAAAAATAACGAACAGAACTACACTTTTACGCCTGGCCTCTGGATTATCATTTTCCTACATTACGCTAACATTCTCAAAAATGCCTTAAAGAGGTTTTTGCATTTCAGATATTATCATTTACACTGTTAGATAAAGTGAATGGATTTTCGGGGTCAAAGCTAAAAATTCAGGGTCAATGTGAACTCAACAATTCCAGTTACATTAGTTCCAAATTGCATTTGTGGGAATTTCGTCAGATGTTCTTACACGTGTTCACTCTGGCTGATCATGTTTGCTCTGACAGGATCCCAACCCCTACGGCCCTCATCCGGATGGGGAAGGTACGGAAGATGAATGGAAGGATATTCTTTATTACTCAGAGCTGAATTGATTACATTTTCTTGGCTTTTGGTCAAGGTCATTTTGACCTTGCTTGTGTTGGTTCATTGTTTTTTTCTCAAAAACTGTATCTCCATAAAACCTACATTTCTTGTCCTGTTATAAATTACAATTCTTAACCGTCTTTACTGTATATATGTATATAGTACAAGCTTTGAAAGCTGCTGAAGCCAATTGAAACTTCACTGATTGCTGCTGGCTTACACTGCTTCGGATAAAATGGTAAAAACGATGGATTGGTGGCGACAGATCATGAGATATATTTTATAGTCAACAACAGAGCAGCGTTATTTCCTTGCTGGTGTTTGACAATCTTTGCTGGTCTGAGCATTGTCTCTGCTGGTGACCTTCCTTTTCTTGATGCTTGTGCTTTACAAGCAAGATCAGTGTCAGACCAGCATCAGATCAGAACCAGTCAGCATGGATCAATAAGGTATTCCTTAAACAAGAGTTGGTGAAGAGGTGCTGACTGAAACAGTTATTGAATGGCAGGTAGAGGAACCTGAGCGTACCCTTGAAAACCACTTATCTATTCTTCATCACTGTTTGCACAACTGAGCCCACCCACTGAAAATGGTGGTGATGGCGGTAGCGATCATGCCACAGCTCTTCTTTTAGGCTGCATGCCCGGTTTTATTATGACAGCACCTGCTTATAAAGGTAGGACTCCTGCAGTGTCATTCACATTACAAAAAAGAAACCAAAAGAAGAAACACTCTGAATTATGCCCTTAATAGTTCTTTCCAGGGAACCCTTTATTTATAGCATACATTAGAGCTCCTGGAGCATCAAGTGAGGTTAGAGTGTTTATTTCATCTATCAATCCACAATGAACATCTGATGAGACTAAAAATTAGTACAGTAAATTAGCTGCACACCAGTAAATTAGCTGTGAACTGACCTTTTCATGGGCCGGTGCGCACAAACCCCAGACGCTGCTGAAATGCATCCTCCCTCCGACAGCAGCCTGTAACATGGGTCTGTGCATGTGGAGGATTTGCAGGATCAGGTGCAATTGGCTTCAGCGCCGATAACAGCCAAGTGACTAATGTGCTTTCTTTTTTTGGGCGGGGGGGGGAAACATAGCAGTGCTGGTTTAAAAAGAAAACACCACATGTTGTAGAAAAGTCTGAAATCCCTATCAGTGATGGGCACGAACACTGAAGTAAACATTATTTTAAAATTTCATCACGTAGCTCCTCCAAATGCTAAGCAGAAGATGGAAATTGCATTTTGTGAGTTGAACAATAAACATCAGTCATGATCAATAACAATCAATTCAAGGGATAGATGAAGAGGCCTACGAGGGAAAGCTTGACATTTTAAATTTAAATGTTATTCTCTTATACAAGAGATTCAAGATAGAGAAAAACAATATCTGCTCTGGTATCCTTCAGCTGGCAGCACAGCGGTATCTCTCCAACACTTTTCCGTGAAAACAGTTGATAACTTTTGTAGATTCACCCTGAAGAAAATCTTAAACCTACAGGCTAATTACTGCTTCATGTTTTCAACAGATAATCTGCCTGTCTGGCTCATCTGTGTTTGCCATCAACAGCTGTCGGCGCTCTTTTTTATGCAGACCGTTTTTTATCATCTAACCTCCACAGGTTGTCGGTGGGTTCGGCGCCGCTGTGTGTGCACAACAGGGCGCAGAGACTCTGTTCATACAAAATGAGAGAATATTGAATTTACTGGAGAAAATCCACCAGGCCACATAAAAATCCGATGTAAATTATGAATAAATGCATCTGTGGATGCACAGATTGCCCCCGCAGCACCCACCTCCCCACGCTAACGACGTAAACTGAGACTCGCATTAATTCTTGCTGGAATTGACACCACCGGTGCAACTGTTGTCGCGTGCGTTCATTTCCAGTTAAAATATTAAAACTTTGATGCTCGCAGCTCGGTGGGACACGCTGCAGTTAGAGTGAAAAGATCTGGAAGACTTTCGGGTGTTGATGAGTGCGCCCAACTGTTTCAGTACAAACGTGTCCAATCACTACAGGAAAGGAAATTTTGTTGCGTCAACAACACATATTTTTGTTTTTTTTGCCAGGGTGATCAAAATGGCAAAGGCAAAGTTACGAATCAATTGAGACTGAGTGAAATTTTACCAAGAGCAAAGGCAGAAAACTGCTCAGTGGACTGAGAGGGAGAGACAGATGGGAAACAAACAGACTCTCCATCAGTGTTGCTCTGCAGAATGTAACATGCTCTTTGTGTCTGTGTCAGTATGCGTGTCCAGCATGCAGGCACGGTCCCTGAATCATAATGGAATTTGCTGCCAAATCTTCGACACCCACTGATAGTCTGTTGAATTTGCTTGAAACTGTATCACATTTCCCGATGAATGTGTGGACTACCAGACTACCAGTCCTCCCAGGTTTGGATTTGGTTTGGCAACAACGTGTGGAGCATGCCTAGACATTCACATCCTGGGTTATAGGAATCTAGACGAGGCCTTGTTGGAGGACACTTCACATGTGTGTCTGATAAATGTACTGTAAGCGAACTAAAAAAAAAAGCCCTTGATTCAAGTCATGACTGATGAATAATAAGTACAATGTATAAGTGAAACATGCATGCACTGTTTTTTGGAATGTGACTGTAATTAGGGGATGCCGTTTCTTATTTGCCTTTACTGGAAATGAGATTCAACATGGAACGTCCGAGCAGCCTTTGATAAAAGTGATAAATCCTCAGTTGCTGAGATAACTACATAATTTTCAGAGACTGGCTGTGATTTATGTAAATTCAATCCAGCATTGTTGCAGTAGAGTGTGCTACAGTATGTCATGTGCTTGATTCACATCAGGAATGTGTTACACATTTATTATTCATAGATATTTTTTTGTCTGAGGCTTTTTCTTTTTCTTTTTTTTTTGGGCTGGAGGGGTCCTATGATTAATGTGACTTAGATGTTGTAGTGTCAGATTTGCAGCAGGGCCTTTGTTTTGTCAACGTTTCACCAGGTTTGATCCTCAACTATATGAATTTACTGCTGTCTTATATAGACCTCCCTCGCTATCCTGAAATAATGAGTAAGTCAAAAAATGTCCGAAATAAATAATTTGAAGCTGAATTTCATGAGAGCTACTAATGACCTTGCACTTGTGCACCACCTGGGCTTTCTGAAGTACCACAGATTCCATTGCAAACTGGCTTGATTCCAATTACGGTTGGCTTCCACTATAACAGACCTTGCTTAGAATAAAATAGATGCATCTTTCTGATCCATTTCTGGTTTGTTGGATGTATGCATCTATCCACACACACACACACACACACACACACACACACACACACACACACACACACACACACACACACACACACACACACACACACACCCACCAACCAATGTCTACTGACAGGTGTAGTGATCAGCACACAGTGGGTGGGAATTATTCAGCAGTGTTAGGAAAGTCACAGATTAATTTCACTGGGAAATGTTGTGAACCCATTGATCATTAGTTTTTCAAAAATGTATGCGTTACAAGCAGAAAAAGGTATTACAAAGGCTAGATTGTGAAGTGTCAGAACAGAACTTAATGTTTCTCATCTAATCACAATGAATGTGACTCTATGCGTATGGTGCGATTAGTTTTCCTCAATAAACTTCTTGACCCAGAGTGCATTCTCTCTCTCTCGCTCTCTCTCTATACACCACCCTGTCCATGTATTTATGTTTCACTCTATCAAACACACACACACACGCACGCACGCACGCACGCACGCACACACGCACGCACACATGCATGCAGGGTGAATAATTAGATGCACATTTCTAGAGGGTAGGAACAGGAGTAGCCACAAAATATGATAATTCTGTTATCATAGGATCCATCCATCTACTAAATAGCTTTATCTATCTTATGGCTCTGAGGTGATGGAGATGGAGAAGATCCCAGCTGACTGTGTCTGAAGGTTGGTCCCTCACAGGTCTTTGCGACTGACCTAAATGTAAATCAAAATCAAAGTAGAGTTCTGACAGCAGACAACAGAAAAGGCAATAATTCAGATGGCTTAATTAATATTTTGTTTTTCTCATCACAAACAGAAATGTGTTCCGTGCATTTATTTTGTGTGACTACAAGTGAAATGATTACTGCGTCTTGATGGTAAATGCTAACTCTGTTGTCACTGCATCTCATGAGGAGTGTCACAAATCTGTGTCCAAGCAAGGTGGAAGTGAACCAGATCACAGTTTTATCCCAAATGGTGTTTTTTTTTTTTTCATGTCTAACCAAGAGTAAATGCAGAAAACAAGCATCCTGGAATGGTAATTTTGCTAACTGTGATGGTGAACTGCCACCTTGGGATACTTGCTGGCTGGCCTCATCAGGAGCAAATTCATCTTCCAGGTCTGTTTACAAAGGCTGAGGCTGGCTTTCTGGAAATGCAACTGCTTAATGTAGTGGTGAATTACCTCGAGGACCATTATGAGGATAAAATCATCCCAGTTTTATAGCCTGCCATTATTATTTGAATACAACAATATACATTTATTTGAGTATACAGAGAATGGGCTGAGTCGAACTTGAGACGAGGCTGAAGGGCAAACATGAGTTTGTTGCATCTACAATTGAATTGTAAAGTTTTTCTAGTTATTTGTCAATTTTTGTTTTGACCTTTGCACACAGTGGCATCCAGCTGATAGATTGTAATAAAAGGCTTGTGAATGCAGAGAATTGAGGTAGGGTTTTTGGTGTTTCTTAGGGGGTGTTGAGGGAGGTGCTCAGGGAGCTGCTTTCATTGAGGGCACATGTTCACGCAGTTATTGCAACTGAAGAAAAAAAGAAAGGAAAAGTCTTCTCATAAAAGCAAAACAATTTGTTATTTCAGTTCCTACCTTTGTATTTTAAGGCCCAGAATTACATCCCCTAAAGCTGCTGCAGGCTGTAAAGGATCCCATCATTCTTACTGTTTTCAGTTGATGGACGTATATGTAGGTGATGCTAACAGTCCTGTGAATTGCGATGTTATTCAAATGCTTTCAGTGCTTTCAGAAATTAAATTCAAAGCACTTCAGATGGTGCTGGGAAATGCCTTCAAATAACACAAAGAAAATACACATAAAGTGGACAGATAATGCTGCTTCCCACTGAGATATTTTCTCCAAAATAAAAGAAAAAAATGCTGCTCCAGCTAGATGTTGACCAGTCAGAGTCAGACAAAAATGAGAAATGTCTAGTGAACTTATTTTACCTAAATAGATTGACAGGTTACTGTTATTTCCTGCTGCTACATATTTTTCCATATGGTTCCAGGAAAACTCCAAGTTAGCAGTTAAATCAAACCAGTTCATGTCAAAAAGTCAAAAACATCCACTAAGGTAACAAAGGGAAACAAGAAAAACAGTAAAACTTTCATTCATTGTCAATAAGATGTTTTTTTTTTTTACTATTATTATTTTCTCTGGTACAAACAACAAATAAAATTGCTTAGATGGAAATCTTTAAATCTTTTTATTTTATTGTATTTTTTTCTGGTAGAAGGCACCGTGCCGTAAAAGGTTCATTGTTCACGGTTGCCTTCACAACATGATTTGTTTTGGGCTTTTTGAATGCAGGATTTTCTTCCTTAAATGTGGACAAAACTGTCTCAAACAACTCTGCCAGTATTTAGGGAAGCACAGAAAGGAAATTGGAGGCAAATGGTCAGCATGTATTTTCAGAGCTCAACAAGCTTCCCTTGAAACAACCTTCACGCAAAAGTTATGCTCACTCAACTTCAGTTATGGATGGCTGGCTGCTGACTTCCATAAAACACGTTTGTATATTTGATCTGGATATAATGTCATGTTCCTGGCCGGCAGTATTTATATTTGGCATTCTCCGCTGTCAGGAGAAGGTTGCTTGGATGGACAGTGTGCTGACAGGTCCGAACTTAAAGGAAAAAAAAACTGGAAAAGCGTCAAGATGTTTACACCTATTAGAAAACGCTGGTGGAAAACTATACTGTAGATGTGCAGCACACACCCACACACACACACACACACACATACACACACACACACACACACACACACACACACACACACACACACACACACAAAGAGCAGTCACTGAAGCTGCAGCCTGTGTTTAAGCGACTGCTTAATCCAAATTTAGGTCTTCTATTTGGTCTTTGCTGAGGCTTGTCTATCGATAGACAGTTTATCCTCGGTCGTAAATTTTTTAAGCAAGTATCCAAGTTCTTATTAAACCGTTTTAACTGTCTCCTCAATACGACATCCCCGCAACCTCTTTCCGATAATGGGTGTTCGGGGATGTACATTACAGCTACAGACTGCCTATCTGTTGTGTAAAGGCTCTCGGAGGTATTGAAATGTGTGTCTGAGCCTTGTCCAGGGGCTGCTGATGAAAATGCATGAGTGTGGTTTTGCCCTTCACTTATCAAACTTAGTACATTACACTGTGTGCTGAATCACAGGGGTGCTAACTTAAGTGTTTATCAACTGTGGATTTAGTGCGCCCACAGGAATGCATAGTTTGCTTTGGTCTCACTGAAACCAACTATTCTTGTTAAGAGAGTGCCGTGTCAACTTTTATTTGGTTGGTCAGGTTCCACTGAGAAAACCAAACCGACACTAAAACCAAAAAAAAAAAAAAAAAAAAGAAAAAAAAAGAAAATTAAATGTAAGACTGAGAAAGACGTAAAACGCTTTCTTACATTTCTGATGTATGTTCGCGTTTGTAAAAACATCTTTCTCCTGCCTTTTCCGAACACCGCTGTCGCTCTTCAAGAGGAACGGTGTCGTACATCATACCATCACGATAATGGTCTCCAATTAGCTTGAGTCCATGCAGGGAGTTAAACGAGGGGAGGGGATGAAGATCAGCCTGTCCTCATGAGTGTGAAGCTGCCGAACTGCAGTACTAAGCACCCTGATGTCTTTGAAGTGAGTTCAAAAGGCAAGGACTATGAATCAAAACTCTTTCCATCCGACACCTAATGAGTCCTAAAATTATGGCACTTCCTTTTATGAGAATTTGACCTTTAGAGACATCATGCCTTTTCATTTTGTGAGTCCAGTAATTGCTCCATTCAGGACAAGTTTTTCCTCTAATACAGTGCAATAAAATGGTTGTCGCAGACTTGGAATCACAGTTTTCTGATTTGTTAGATAAAATAAATAAAGGGATGAATTGTTGGGTTGGACTCATTGAAAGTACATCTTTTATCCTTGAGAAATGTTTAAGGCGAACTCCTCACAGGTTTCTAATCATGAAAGCCTTATTAATTTAAATCTATATTTGATTAATAAAGTGGTGAAATAATCTCTTGTTGCATCAATTATTGGGGACAAAGTGGGACTAGAAACAATTGAAAGTAATTTTCAGACTTGATAAAACTGGTGTTTACTGTATTAATGTGTTGCGCTCGAGCTGAATGGCTTATTTAGTTTTTCTCTGAGGAAAATAGCAGCAATAGCAGAAGAAAACAAAGTGACGGAGAGCTTTGCAAAAATGTCAGTAGACTGGAGTTAATTTCCCCAGCCACAGATATTCAAAGAGCAGGATTACAAACACACAGATTATCATCAACAATTCAAATTGTCACATTTAAATACAGCGGTGATAAGTGACTAAGGAGACCCAGGGGTGCAGATACAGTGAGCGTAGGAAATGTGTTTTAAAGACAAAACCCTGTTGATCCTGGACTTGCCTATTATTGTGATCTTTATGTTGACAACAGTGTAAACTGACACAGCGTGATGAGTTCATAAAAGAGGTATAGTCAATATTTTCACAGTACCAAAAGATCAAACCACATCCAGCGACCCCAGGGACATTGAACCCCAGAAATCCATCGAAATCTTCCAGGCCTACATGAAATAATGCACAAAGTCACACAGCAAAAGTATCTGTCAGTTAAAGGACTGCGGAGGAAATAGAAGTTTGAGCTTAAATATGAAATATTTCACCTAAATTTGATTCTGAGGAAACAGAAACGTGACTTTAACTGGATTTCAGTATTGACTAATCTTTCAAAAAAAGCAACTATTATGTCATGACCCCCCAGTGCTGGTGTTTATTTTCCAAACAGTCTATACCCCACCTTGCTTCCAGGGCTCCCTTCACCCTTTGTGTTTCTATTTGTTCAATTCTTCTTCATGCTTCCCGATTTAATTTATGTGTTGTGATCTTGCCAGGATTCTGTGAACTTTACCCCATCCTTTCTCTCCTTCCTGCTGGATCTCTTCATGTCACACCTGTGTCTTGCTAACCCTTCCTAGTTCTTGTAGAAAGGTGGCGTGATCCGGCTGCTGCGTCAGTGTGGCCACTTTGTGGAAGTGAGCTGCGATCCGCATGCCGGCATGCATCAAAGAGGCAGACCAAATCACCTTAAAAAGCATGTGTCAAACTCTGGTGCAATTTGATGAAAGTCCAGCAGGGGTGTGACATAAACCACAGAGCAGCAAACTGAGCAAGCGCAGGACCTGAGCAGATTTGACAGGACTGTTGCCTTTCAGTAGCTGATTAACAGTTTTGACTCATTTATTTATTTAACAAGCTGTGGATGAATTCTCACCTGATGAATAACCCACCAAAATAAACGGGATTCTTTCGTTTTGCATTTAACACTCCACACAGCAGTTTTATGGAAGCTATGTGGTGGATGAAATATTACAGCAACGGAAAAAAAATAACAGTTCAGCATATGCTCTGTGTCCATGTTTTGGTCAGACGTTAGCTGTCAGTGTAGTGGTGCAGTGGTTTGCACTCCCAGTACTACAGTGGCCGACAGGTGCAAACGCGCCGCAAACGGCAAAAACGCTGCAAGCACAGAAATGATGTAAAAACCCAAAAAGAAGAAGAAGAAGAAGAAGAAGAAGAAGAAGAAGGCACGCGATTTCATAGACATCAAATATAGGCATCAATGATATTATATATCATATATATTAAGTCTGTGTGCGATTTCTTTCTTCTTCTTCTTCTTCTTCTTCTTCGTGTCTGGTGCACTTCCATTTTGGAGCGACCTGCTGCACTTCCGTTGTGGATTGAATTTGCAGCGTTTTTCTCGTGAAGTTGTTACGGGGTTTCGTGTGTGTTTTTATATATTTGCGGCATTTTTCGTTTGCATTTGTTCTGTGATTTTGCGAGTCTTTGCTTCTGCATCGTTTCTGTGATTGCAGCATTTTGCTCTTGGATGTGTTTTATGTGTTTGTGAGTTTCTGGTTTTGGATCATTCCTGTGTTTGCAGCGTTTTTTGCTGTTTGCAGCGTTTTTTGCTGTTTGCAGCGCGTTTGCACCTGTCGGCCACCGCACCATTCACACTGGAATGAACCCATTTCAAGGGTTTGGGGGTCCTTTCTTTGCATAGATTGTATGTATTCCTGGAATTTCTCTCGGTCCCCCCACAGTTCAAAAACATGAATTTTAAGCAAAGCATTGATTCTAAATTGCCCATAGATGTGAACATGAGTGTGATTTTCTCTCTGTGAGTGTTCTGTGATGGATTGGTGACCTGTACCGAATGTACACTGCCTTTGCCCCTCATCAGCTGGGATCCAGCAGTGTAGCAGATGGATGGATTAATGCATGGTCTAATGTTGAAAGTTCCAGCGTCTCACTGTTCTCCACATTTGTAGACATTCATTTAAGGGAAGTGACAGCATCGCAAGTAACGCAATTAATTCTTATCAGAATGAAGAAATGTTAGTTGATGAAGGAGGCTTCCATTAGTGGCATTAACAACTTCCTCTTGCTGCTCACATACAGAGGAATCCTTCCGCTGTGACTGAGTAAAAAGAAGCTATAAAAATGCATTAATTTAATCAGTGTTTGCTCTAACTAGAACAGATGAAAAGGGACAAAGGGATTTCTGAATACTGGGAAAAACCCATCCAGGACATCGCAACACCCTTTATGAAGTCCTTGGCTGCTAAACAATTAATACAAGCCTACACTTTATTAAATATGCAATAAAGACTATTATAGCTGAGTGTGGAAATAACAGCCATTCTCGCAAGCATTAAAATGTCTAGCTCCATTTGAGGCTCATTTATGGAACCTCTCCCATTAAGGATACATTAATACTGCAGGCACAGTTGAAGGGCATTGGAAAGTACTCTTCTAAATATTAAAGATGGCTGTCACAGGAAAAATATGTTGTCAGCAGGCTGAAGAATTAGTGCTATGTAAATTTCATCACATCCCCTCATTTAATGACAAAGCAGAGATCAAAATGTCATGAAGGACAAAAAAGCTTTCCATATCTGATTTAAACAAAGTCAGACACAAGATGATTATTTAATGACCGCCTGTCTTCCAAAAAACCCGTGGACACACACATACACACACACGCGCGCGCACACACACACGCGCGTGCACACACACAGACACAACGAGCTGCATCTGGATTTTAACAACAAGGTATGAGCTTATGTGTGTAATCAAGCTTGACACACTTGAATATTTTGCCTGATTTCTATCAAGGAGAGAACACATTCAGAATTTTTAGGCATCCCTGGAGCAGGCATTCATGTTTCATTTGATGTGCTTAGCTTTAATTATGAAATATTTGAATAGATGCAGGGGTTAGTATGATCATGACCTCATTAATGAATCCTCAATATTTTACAGTGCTGATTTATATACAGCTTAGACCAACAATCAACGCAGTTATTGATATTCAGACAAGTGAGAATAAGCACAGTGGTGGTTGCAGGCTTGCCATGTGGGAGTTTAATGCATGCATAATGAAGTATATCTATCATCAGGAATGAGTGGGTCAAAAAAGAACAAAATTTTAAAAAGCAATCTGTTTCAAACTAATGAACGCATTGCTGTGTGCAATGGAAATATGTGTATTTATAAGAAACCAACATGTTTTTATTCATCACATTACTTCTTCATTTAATAAATATACAGAGGGTTGTTTCCAGGCATCTCGAGGCATCTGAAGCTGTTTTCCCTGTAACCTATGTCATTTAATATGATGGATGATGTTTTACAAATTGTAAGGTAAAATTATTGCTTCTCTCATATATCAATATACTTTAAAATCAGATTTCTCCCCCTCTATGCATAATATTTGAATATAATTGCATATGTTAATTTTTGAAATGTAAATGAAAAAGTTAAGTTTCAAGTTAGGTTAGTTTGTGGAATGCTGTGGATGTAGACATCAAAAGAATGTGGACATCAAACATTTTTAATTTGTAGGGTGCCAATGCTTTTCAAGTTCCTCAGTTCTCCCTTGCTTTGGTCTGACATTATCACTGAAATGTATCATGGACAGCGATCAAAATTATAACAATTTCATCTTCCCCACAAACCTACTTGTGTGAATTTATCATGGGGGGGGGGGGGCTGCCAGTCAGAAGTCATGACAGCAAAGTGTGATTGAATTTGATCATACTCATCGCTGCCATTCATCATCATTAGATTTTATCCAGGAAAAGAGGAAACATGAAATCCATCTCTCAACTGTCCAGCCACCCTTTTTCAAAGAGACTATGTAGAGCTCAACCTTTCTGACATCTCACACATCTTGATTTCTATCAATGAAGCATTTCCAACCTACTATTCTGCCTTTTCAAAAAAAGCTTCACACTTAAGAATATTTAAATTGTACAGCCTGAAAGTCAGCAGAGGAAACTGGTCATGAGCAGTAGTAATGTGAATGGTTTGAAACAAAGGTTAAAACACCAGAAACATTAGCCATGGCTTGTTGGGATGTCTCCTTGGATTAATTCAGCGAAATACGGCCCTATTGTCCTGAATTTCAATTCATGGTTTGACTTTGGCTGCTCATCCTTATCTTAATGCTGTCACACTCACTTTCAAACAAAACAGGAAAGATAAGGTGGGCGAGACTCCAGCACTGAAGCATTGCCGCCTCATGTATGCAAGCACAGTAATTCCATTTCATTGCTGGAAGAGGTTAAAGGGAGTAACATTTCATAAAAGAATGTAAATGTACCGCTGGAGGGCATTATCGGCTGGAGGATCATGTGCCCGGCAGACAAAAAAAAAAGAAATCTACCATCTGAGTGATGTGGTTGTCTGGTTTGAAATCTTTCCTTCACTATCACACAAGTCAAAACCCAAGTGTGGTCCGTCCAGTCTCTCATTAATCCAGGCAGGGGACGCCTCAAAGCAGTCAGGTCACCTGGATGTGCTTCACAAGATCTTTGGCCCCCAATTCAAGTGTCTTCATCAGTTCATGTTGTTCCTTTTTCTAGACTGGTTAGCTTAAGTACTTAAACACTTTTAGGGTGTTACCAGCGGTTTCTTGTGTTAATTCAGTATAGGACCCAGGGTGTGGCTCTCTTATGCTCCGTTGTGTGTTCACTGGGGTCACATGAGACCCAAAGGAAGTCACATATGATAGACATTTCAGTGAAATTGCTCTGTTACAGGTGCTGTAGGCAGGATTCCGCAACTCTGCCATCTTGCTTAGGGTTACCTAAGCAAGATGGCGATTTGACCCATCTAAGATGGCGATTTGAAACCCAGCACAGCCAATCCTGTCCTGTTTTCTCTGACATCACGCCCTTATGCAAGTTAAGCCCCTCCCACAAGAACGTGCAACAAACGCCCCTCGACCAATCATGGTTAGAGCCTCATGGGCTCTTCTGATTGGTCAAAGATACCTGGAGCTGTGGAGATTCCTTTTCAGCTCAGAACAGAGAGAGATGGAAACGCTGCGCCCTCGCGGTAGAGCAATTATGCTACACTCCTAAAGGATTATCAATGGGTACTCTAACATATAATCCAAAGAAAACACAGAAAAATTAGCATTGACTAGCAAATTCCTGCCTACAGCAGCTTTAAGAAGAAAGAACAGTGTTGTATCTTGGGTACAGATTGTGGTGAAAAATTCCTCTTCAGTTTGGAAAAGGTTTTCGGCTGTCACACAGATGATTACTGCAAGTCTTCTCTGTACAACATGCATACGTTGCTGTCTTCAAAGGAATGTAACCGAGATGTGAATGGGGCTGTCGTGCCCTAAAGTTTAGAAAAAGTTAGAGAGGTGGAAAGGGGACTGATCGTTCACAGGTTAAATTCCTGCAATGGACAGGTCACCACTGAGAGTCCCTGAGCAAGACCTTGATTCCCAGCAGCTTCCTGGATGTTGTAGTGTGGCAGTCCCTAGAAACAGGATCAGTTAAATGCTGAAAAACAATAAAATGCAGCTTATGTGGCTAATATCTACCGTTAGCTGAAGTTGATGCTAGCCTTGTTAACAGTGGTACCCCTCATGCACACTGGATGCGGTCCGGCTGAGGTCCGGTATACCGCAGCACTATGATTCACACCGGTTGCGGAGCTTCTGCAGTCCGCTGGAGGAGATTGCCAGATCTGTCGCTCTCCCCCGTAAACAATATGAAACCCGTTTAACTCAATAGAAAGCAGCCCAAACCGCCATCTCGGTTGAAAATGCACGTTAAAACCGTATTTGTATAATTAAAAAACACGTCATTAAAACATAATCATTTCATCAACGTGTCCGAGTCCGACGTGTTCAAAAAACAAGTTTGATTTGGCAGAAACCCGCCCAATCAGGCAACACAGAGCTGCTCCACAGCCGTTCTGCAGCCGGACCGCATCCAGTGTGCATCAGGGGTTAATGAAACTTGTCGAGCAGATGTAGAAGTGAACAAAATCATCGAATATGCATTTTTTTTGTACTACCTGGAAATCAGTCCATGACACATGACACAAATGAAGCAGGCAGAGGCAATACACACACTTAATTTTGTGTTTGTTATTGACTCTACTACTTTGATTTTCAAACTTTACAAGTTAGAATACACAAATAGAAATAATATAACATAAATAAAAAAAATTAAAATCCCCCACCTACAAGGCAAAGTTTAAAATCATATGTGCCAAAACTTTGAGATTTCATGCGACACTGACAAAGCCTGCATGTTTGTCTACTTATTCTTAATATAAAGTGTCAATTATTAATAAACTGTTTTCCAAGGCATTGCTTCTCAGTCAGCTAATCCTGCCAGCACAGACAGGTGCATGAAAAGGTATGAAAAGGAAATTGCTAGACAGACTGTGCTAATCTCTTGCTTATGTTCCAAGCTAAGTCATACTTAAATTCAGCAGATGTTATTATTATTACTTTTTTTATTTCTACCTAAAACAGAAAGGCAGTGTTCAAACACAACTGATTTAAAATGTATAGTTCTCAGTTAAATCAGCTCAAGGAAGAGAAACTCGGTAAAAATAAACCTCCGGGTCTGAAAATCTTCCTGGTCAAGAAGAACAAAGACATCTGCTTCAACTCTTAAAGGCTCCAAGAGTATGTAAATTTGAGATAATCAGCAGGAGATAATGTGGATTATCAGCTTAGAAGCATGCCCCTGTCAGATAATAAAAACTATAATCAGAGACAATGTTGACTCATTGAAGAGGCTTCCATCAAAATGGAGTCTCCATCAGTTCTGGATGTGCCAAAAGGAGACATTAGTTAATTTGCAGCAGAGTCATCCTGAGGTCATCTAAGCAAAGATTTGCTGTATTAATGAGGGAAAGCCTCAAGTAAGTTAAGTAAGTGATGTATAATGTCTGCACATTGATTCATTTTTTTTCAAATGGGAGTACAATCATCACAGTGACACTGGAGACAGGCTGGAGTATGTATATTTTCTATTAATAGAATCTAAAAGAAAAAAAAAGTCAATCACTGAAGATTTTGCCTTGATATTGAGTGGGAAGTCATCCATGTAGAGTTTTATTAGAAGATGATTCATTCATTTCTGATCTCGTTCATGCTCAAAAAAGGAAAATCTCTTTCTCTTCTGCCTCTTGTTCTCACCACATTGTCCGCAGGCGGGAGAAGTTCTGACAGAAGGTTAGTAAGCTTGAGCTCGTCCTTTAGGAAAAGCTAAAACTTGGCCTCAGTTGCTCAGGTGAAGCAGGTGAATTCAGATCAGACACCTCACGAGTCTGTCAATTTACTTTGGAGAGTGAAGATACAGACATTTAACAAATGTTTGCGTGGTTCTCAGTCAGTCCCCAGCGATTCCAGTGACTGCTTTGAGTTGACAATATTAATCATATTTCAATGTAACAGTCTCTCTTTTTTATAATACTGTTGACTTAATTTAAATAAGATGGCAAAATACACATTGGCGCCACTCTCCTATTCACAGCAGCCCATTCAGCCAGCTGGCCTGCTGCACCTCTCAGTAAATGAGTTTAGTAATGCCTCAGCGTCCACTTACACAAGGACAAGGTAAAACCAGGCCATGGTTAGACCTTTGTAAGAGCCACAGTGATCAACAAAAACTTGATACATGGCTTATCAATGGGATATTTCAGTTATATACTGACTGCAGTGAATGAAACACATTTGTACAAAGGAATCAAACATGAGCTCAACCGATCAAACTGCTTGCACATGTAATGCAAGAAAAGTGTTCACATAAATTAGGATAATTCAAGTCTTTTAGAAGGATTTACACTTTTTCGCATGATCAATACTTGTTCTGTGGCACCACATTGAGAGGAATGACATAACCAGTGAGTCGTCAAGCTGTTGGGGGATTTGTACATGAAGAAGAAAGTTGTAGATACTACAAATGTGTCAGAGCAGGCCAGATCAGACTGATCGTAAAGCACCAGAACTTGATGATCTTGGAAAATTGTTGAGTTTTACTGAACATCGATTCCCTCTCTGTGTGCAGATCCTAATTTTTCAAAGGTGCGACCCACCTTACACACAATGTCAGCTGAGGGAGGCTCTGTGTGCGACCCGGATGAAGATAAACCGATGGTTATTGTGACAACATTCCCACAAATTCAAAGCCAATTCTGACTTGGTTCAATTATTGTGACGATGGAGTCATTAGATCCAGGTGTGCTGAAGCAGGGAGGGAGCAAAAAACATGAAGGACAGAAGCTCTCCTGGAATCGGGTCGGGCAGACCATTCAAAGCCGCAGATGTTTCAAAATATGTGTGAGTGTGTGTTGTTGTTGTTCTCTTTCTAATTTAAATGAAACTGCCATTAGATTCCAGTGTAAACAACCTAAACAATGCAAATTAATTCAACAACTTTATTTAACCACAAACCCAACTTTGTTAACATAAGTAGTGACTTAAAGAAGCATATTTTCAGTAAGATTAAAGTAACAAATAAATACAATGCAAATAATCATAATCTACACCAATCAGTCGCTGACCATAGGTTAAAATTTTGGAAATCAGAGCATCAAGGCAGTCGTCCTGATCAACCTGTGTCCTGAGACAGTTGAGGAGGCCGGTTGATTGCCATGTTGGTTTGTTCAGACTCGGAGGGCAAAGTCATTTCTTCATTACGGAATCAAATAGAAATGATGAGTGGCTATTTTTTCAGGAATTCCCAATGACTTGTTGAGTCTTCTTCCTTCTGGACCTCTGCTCTGCAGGCTGGACTCCAATAATCTTGCAACAGACTCAGACCACAATTACTCGACAATCAACCAATCAATCTTTATTTATAGAGCACTTTTCATGTTCATACAAAAACAAAACAAAGAGCTAAACAGTAAAATCAGTCATAAAAACAAAAAATAAAACTGCACCATTAATCAGTCGCACACACACGCACACGCACACACACACACACACACACACACACACACACACACACACACACATAAGCAGACACACTCCCAGTGTGTCTCATACAAAAGAGACATGGCATGGCACTGAGCATCATGGGAAACACCACCAGTGGGGCCGCCCACACCGGGTGAAGCAATGATCATGACTGCTGGGGTTCCAGCGCCCGACCCCCAACCCCGCCAGACAGGGAACCCCCACAACAACGTGGGGAGCCCCCCAGGCCAGAAGGGACCGGAGGACCCGGGCACAGTAACCCCCACAGCCAAATGAATCCAATTCCCGCTGTGAATGACGCCCCCCCCCCCCCCCCCCGCTTCTCGGGAAACACTGGAGCTACACAACCAAAAAACTTAAAAGGACATGGTACAAAGTTAGTACAAAGTAAGTAAGATAAGACTGTAAAGAAAAAAAAAAAGTTAAATAAATTAAAAGTATGTAATAAAATAGAATAAATTTACACAAATAATGATGAGAATAAGGATGATAAAATGTCAGTTCAAAGCCTGATTAAAAAGGTGTGTTTATAACCTCCCTTTAAAAATATCAACAGTCTGCGGTCCTGAGGTTCTCCGACAGGCTGTTCCACAGCAAGGGGTCGTGGTGGCTAAAGGTCGCCTCACTGGCCCAGTTTACATGGTTGTTTTTTTCAATCCGATTGAAAACAATCGTGTTAAACGCGTGTGTATACATGAACAGCATACAAAGCGATCCACGATGAGTCCTCATTTACAAGGGCCCTGGGTCAAGCAGATTATATAGCGTCCTGTGACATGCGCACAAAGTCTCTCGTGTCGCTCTCAGGACTTTAGCTCTGCAGCAGCAGTCCTCAGCGCCGAGCAGAGTGTTTTCATTTGCTGGATATCTGCTCAAATAATGTCCCAACATCTCCGTGATACGCTGCTCAAGGAGCGGGCGCTCCCCTTGACATCCTGCCAAGCGGCCCGTGTCAGTGTGAGCACCGGGGCTCTGCTCCGCATGCCGATGTTCCGAATTAACTGGTGACCGTGTTAACTCGTGACCAACAGATGACTGAAACTTGTGGTCGTTCTAGCGAACGTCGGTTATCTACACTTACAGTAAATGTATAAGTTTAAAGTCTTTTGTGAGTCTTAACTTTAACAACTTTTGATGTCATTTAAAATCTTTAAAGGTGTGTCTTGGTACTGTGGTTCACTCGAAAACCAGATTGATATCCTTCGAAAATGTTATTTGTGATTAAAAAGTAATTGACTTGGCTAAAAAGCAGTCCTTTTAAAACTTTACTTAAAAACGAACGGTAAGTTGGATACAGGCCTGTAGTTATTAAGAACATTAGGATCTAAATTGCTCTTCTTTAGAAGGGGCTTCACTACCGCCATTTTTAAGGCAGTGGGGAAGACACCCGTCTGAAGAGAGCAATTCATGATATTTTAAATCTGATCCTTGAGGAATCCATAAAATGATTTTAAAAGTGGTGTGGGAATGGGATCTAAAAGGCAGGTTGTTGGTTTAACTTGGGAGAAAAATCCACCAAGAGTCCTTGCATCAGCCTAAAACTCTCCAGTGTTTCCTCAGACGATGTTTTCAAGAGAAAACACAAAACCTTGACTGTATTTTCTGTGTCTGCTTACATGATAATGGTGCTTAGAGCCACTGACAATGTAACTTTTTAAAAACAGCTCTCAAGTTGGAACATTTCGAAAACGCTCCAGCAATGTCTTGGTTGTCATGGTAGCAACTTACTGAAAATACTCCGAATACATATCCATGTTAATGGGAGTAAAATGCAATTTTTCTGAAATGCTGCTGCTGCTCATGCACACTGCAGCCATAAGAAACATTTCTTCTGCACATGTGTGAGCACATGGAAAAAAAATAACAGTGTGTCTTATTCTGTACAGCACTTTGTGATCTTTTTTTCTGTAAAAAGTGCTTTATAAATAAACTTTAATAACAATGGTGTCCTCCAGAGCGCCATGACCCATGGTCCATATTGTCCTGGAACTTGATAGTTTTATAGTTTTATAGTTTCTATAGTTGAGAGTCATCCATAATAGCAATCTGACTTCATAGTCTGTTCATAAATGTTTTTTTAGTGCATTGTTCTCTGTGTGCATGTATGTGGTTTCATTACAAAAACAACAAGCATCAACCTGTTGGTGGCCGAACATGCCATCTACATCATTTTGAGTTTATGCCATAAGTAAAAACGGATTTTCACCTGAAACATCATGTAAACAGGGCCTCAGAGGTGCTAGTGATGTTGCTTAAATGTGCACCGTGGGTGTTGTATAATTTTACAGGCTGGGTTTTGAAAAATATTTAATTAGGGAATTAAATCATATATTCATAAATAGATTAATTCATCTTTATTATTGACTTTTTTGGTGTGTTTTCTGATAAATGATGCTCAAAAAGCTGAAAAATGAGATTAGAACAAGACAAAAAAATCCCAAGTTCAATAAAAAAATGAATATATGGCTGTGTATAAGGGGCATCAAGTAGCTGAATAAAAAACAAGCTTTCATTGTCTTAATAATTAATTTATTGTTGAAGAAAAAAGAAACTGCAGTAATATATTACACTGAGAATCATAAGTAGGAGTGTCGTGCATACACCGCAGGGATTTTTTTTTTTTTAATTATTGTGCTTTATATACATATTATGGCACACATGCCCTCTTGACTTTGGCAGAGATAAAGCTGAAGTTGTTGTTTTAAAGTCTGCCATGCCTGCCTCAGTCATGGCCGCATTAGGGCCAGCTGCTCTGCATCTCCTTGATTAATCCCCAGCTGCTTCTCATTGCTCCCGAGTACTTAAAGCAGTGACTCCGGCTCGCCTTTATCAGTTTGTCAATTTGTCTTGTTCGGGGTGCACTGGCTTAAAAATCCCGACTTACCTCCGAGTTGCTCCGAGTGCTTTGCGCTGTGTGATTTTTCACTCATTTTCACTTCCCCTGGTTATGTTCACATCTTGCCACAGTCGACCAGCCTCCAGCCTGTGCTCCTTAGTCACCAGCCGGCGTTCTCCAGACTCAAGCTTGAACTCTTCAGTCGCCTGTAGTTTTTCCCAGCAGTGTGCTTGCTCCTTGCCTTCAGCCTGTCCCTCTCCTGCTGCCTGCTGATCTAATACTGTTTATCTCCTGTTATTTCCTCAAATGCGACTTTGTGCTGGCGGTGGAGTCCTTTTCTTTTTTTTCCCTTTCAAAAAAATGTGACTTTTTGCACAGTCAGAAGGTCTGTTTAAAACTTGATTTTAACAATTGTGAAATTACGTGAAAAATCAACACATTGTATTTTTAGATACTTTGAGAATCTGTTTAAAGCAAATCTGTGTGTTTACTTGCCAGCATTGTCATTCATATAACTAAGGAATACATAAGCAGTTTGACTTGCCTCTGGACAAGAAAACATTCACCGTCACAACTGACAGTTTCAAGCTAAATCATCTCAACACAGTTGGAGAACAAACTCAATATTTAGGCTTTACTGCATTTTCGTTGTCCTGGAGCCTTTCCATGTGGGTGTCTGCACTAAAAACGACAGCTTTCCAACTTTAAGTATTTTAATGACTGCAGTCCAGGTGGCTCATCGTACATTTTAAACAAATCCAAGGTCAAATGTCAGCTCAGGAAACATTTCCTTTAAAATTGCAGAATGATACAGTTGAGATTCACTTTTGATGCTTGATTAGAAATGTACAAGATCTTGATTAAGTTTGCTTGATTTCAATTTTATGAGGAAAAAAACATGCCTTTGTTTTTTGATGAACACGAGACATACTACTTGTCTGCATTTTTTTTTTTTTTTCTGGTGACGGCAGCTTTTATTTCAACAGCATCATGCCCGAAGAGCCAATAAAAAAGCACTAAGGATTTTTGCATGAGAACAATTTGCCTTTAAAATGCGACTGTTACCATGAACCTTTGGAGGAAAAGTCCATCCAACCAACCAAGCTTGGATTATTTTTCCCATTTATCTGCTCTCAGGCATCAACGTGAAAACAAGTGACACATGAACTGATAAGTGATAAATTAATCGACGCCTTTAGTTGAATCATTTTCTGTTCAGAGTGCTGTTACAAACCAGTTTACTAAAAAAGGGAACATGCTGTATTATCGCCACAGTTTCACCTCTTGCTACTGTCACATAATAGTGTAATCTGTCCAGAGGTGGAGAAAGTAATATGGCCACATATCTCAGGAGGTTTCAAAATACTGTTCCTCTGAAATCCCAGAATTGGACTGATTTCATGGCACGTCACCCCAGATATGCCAATGGAGCGTGAAATTGAGTCACTCAATGTGGAAAAAAACGAAGAAAAATCTTTTCTCTTCCCATTTCTCTGCAGAGAGGAGCACAGAGTCTTTTGCCAGTACGCTGGCACTGCTTTGGTCTTTCATTTCTGAAGCAACCAAGTGAAACAAACCTGTACGTTCGAGACAAAAACTGTCATTTCACATAAACTGAGTGACATTTTGCAACTAATAAGCAAATACATAGGAGCGAAGAAATGTTATTCATGAAGCATGTGGGGAGAACGTATCTCCGCTGATGGATGGATTTGATAATGGAGCTAAGCACACTGCAACAGGTGTGATGGAAACAGCATTTTGCTACTGAACAATATGCTCTAATGAACCAAATGTCATAATTTCACAGCCAGGTGCAGGGAGGCGTGTGTGATGCCAGTGGATTTTACCTTGTGCTGTGCACCGTTACACCCTTTTCCACTTTTTGTGAGTGACTCCCACGAGGACTGTGCATTACAGTCCCAGTGGTGGGTAGAAGCAGTTCTGGAGCACCACCAAAGCTTTGATATTCCCTCTATTTTCAACTCCAACAGCCCAGCGTAGCTAAAGCTGAACCGTTTTCTGAAACTCGGCGGCTCACGTCGTCTACAGCCGACTTTCAGCAAGGTAAAGTTTAAAGATGAGAATTTTCACATTTCTTGCAAAATAAAATAAAAAAAAAAAATCTTTTTCATACATTTTGATACATTTTCACTCAGAATTGGGTATTTTGATACAGTCTGATCCGCTATAGGCCTGTTAACAAGAATGTTGCTCTGTATTGGGCCACTGACAGATTCTTAATTGTTTTCAGAGAACAAAATTTAAAATGCAGCTAATGCTGTATGTCTATGCTACTGGCAGACACTGAGAAGAGGCGGGGTTTACCAGTATGAAGCTCCATATGCTTCCTTAGCATGACCTGCCATTTAGACTAACAACTCAGTGTGTCTTCTCCTCACAGTATGAACTGTGGTTCACACATGTTGGTATGCCCAGAGCTGGCATTAATGTTTCGCTGAGCCGGTGCCACATTTTTCACTTTCATCTGCTAAGCTGCAGGTGCTTGTCCAAAGTATCAAAACTCTCAAGCATGAACTGTAAAATTTACCTAAATCATCCCCGTGTAAGCCACCAAATGTACTCAGCTTGGTCCGCTGTTTACTTTTTCTCTTGTTACCATTGTGGATCCACTGATCTATAATTGTGCATAGTGATGAAAACATCCTTTGAAGAAGAGTTTGAAGTCTAGTACACATTCTCCTTTTTATTCTGTTCTGAAACAAAAGGCATGTTAGTGTTGTTGGGCTGATATGAAACGGTTAACACTGTTGATGGTGCCATCCATTGTTTGTCTCAAAGACAGATGGTGTTGGTGCTTTTGAAACTGAAATAATAGGAAAAAAAAAAAAAAAAAGCAGACGAACAAATACGCTAGTGAACATATAAATGATTGTTCTTTTGAATATAATTTGGTACACTGAAAGTCTGATCCATTTCTTTATTTTATGAGTGTGAAACAGTTAATTATGAAAAACACCCAGGCCAACAAATACAGATCAAACAACAGAAAAAAAGAAGGCTCCATCCTCTGTTGGTAGAGTGCATTAAGTCACAGGATGGACTTGTCCTCAGTTTGGTGCCTTTTCTAAATGTATGATATGTCATAAAATATGCATATTTTAATGTTAGGCATGTGTTAATTATTGTATCAAGACAGCAGAGGTTCAGCGTGTCTATCACTGCTGCTCTCCATTGGCTGAAAGAAGGTCGGTCCGTTATCGGGCCATACAGGAGGACAGAACTGCATGATCTTTAAGGTCATCTGGCCCCGAGGACATATATGGATTTAGATGCACTCAAACGTTCATGTCCAGGTGGATTTAGTGGAAAATCATACATTTCCTGCAATTGTAATGTAGGACGGAGCCACAGATATCAATGCAATTTCTTAATTCATCATCCAGACTGCAGTGATCAATCGTGACAGGCGCTGCTCTTAGGTCAAGCAGCAATGACGCAGAGCACTCAAAGCAATCTCTATTCATCAGGCCCAACCTTGCCCCAGCCATTTCTGATATACTGTGCATGTGCGCATACACTTTTTGTGTGAGTGTGTGCCTCTCTCCCACATTTTGAAGATAACATATTCACTACATTAGAAATTTAACATTAGTCCTGAAAGAAGTCAGAACTGAACAATTGATCAGTGTTCTTAGATTAGAGGAGGTTGTCATCATGAAATAGTTTGAATTAAACTTGCGGGCGGGAAGAGATTCAATATGGTAATCCAAGGGCAAGGGTCTGCAGCCCGAACAGCCACTTTTGTCTGAGTAATTGAGTATCTGCAGTCGATTGGAGGAAAGTCAGATAGCACAGAGTGAGGCATGTAATAATAACAGATTGTGTAATCTTGTATCTGGCGCTTTGAACAATTCAGGTAAAACCATCACTAGAATGCCCGAAGACATAGTGTTTGTGGGCTGATTAGGAAAACCTCATTTAAAAAAATAAATAAACAAATAAAATACCCTGAAATTGCACTGCTTAGTATTACAGTATAGTCTAAGTTTTTTTTTTTTTACTATCTTTTCTTCCTGTTTCTCAAAAAATATTGGAAAAAACATAGTTGAGTTGGTTTACTCATCATAGTTTATTTCAGTGTGAATAAGTCTATAGGCTGTAGGTAATTCTATAACTGGAGTTAAGACTGAATAGCTTGATGCAGTTTATCTTTGAGAACCGCACGCTGATGCATTGAGGAGCCAAAACCTTACGTTTTGTCCGCTGTATTCCACCTAATGGTTGTTCTTCTCACACGAAACACGGCATCATTTCACTAAAGCTGGGTGACTGAAATCCAATTTCACTCTCGAACTTTCAGGGGCAAGTGGGGAGCATAAAAATATATAATTAAAATGGCATGTAGCAACTTGATTAATGCAATAAATATTCATAGATCAAAGTAGGAACTGTTAATATTGGTATGCCATAGAATTAAAAAAAATATTAGTCAAGATGTCTAACAATCAAAGTGACATTTTGGGAGTTTCTGTCACCTCTGGCCAAATTTAACAAAGTTATAAGGACCCCTTGGAAAACAGCCTTCATAAATCCCGACACACATTTCCAAGAACTTGATTACTGCTGAAGTTGAATCATTCAGTAGCAGGAAGCCAATGGTGCACATGCTATTATGAATGTTTGAGTTAATCAGCCATGATTGAAATAAAACATTATTTAATGCACATGTAACTGTAGGGGTCATGAACAAATCAATGCTATTTGTTAGCAGACAAAACACAGCAAGCATGAGGCGCAACGCACAGCATCCACGCTGACTTTAGGGAGGTGCCGGCAAAACTGACAGAAATCCATCTGTCTGAGCTGAACAGAGGCACATCAACACCGGATTTAACTTTGAGGGGTCAAACACTCCATGCAACCATATAGGACTGATTTTCTATTCTCCACAAATCACCGATTACTGCCGAGCCTTTTGTAGACCTGAAACGACGACTTATTACTTGACGTGATCGGTCAGTTAGGATACACCAGTGAGTACTAGTTCTGCATTTAAATTCTGGAAGCAGCGCCACATTATGGATCACAGTCTGTGTCAAGAAAGCTTTCAGTAAGACTGTGTGGCAGAAAATAGACTCCACTCCCTCCCTGTGACAGCAGCATAATTTTGGGCCACACTGATGAGGGAGGCATAAGATGGAAAGTGTGGCACTGCTCCACAGAAGACCAATTTAGGGTGTCATTTTGTTTCTTTTGAGCAGCACAAAGTTGTCTTTGTCATCAGGAAGTACCCCGGGAAGCTCATCCTCCACCGTCGCCATCTCTCACCTGACAAAACCCGGCGCTCTGAACAACACAATCTCAAGCACTGCCAGTGCGGATTAACTCTGGTGACCACGCTGGGGCAGGATGGCAGCACTTGATCAATTTGTCATCAGATAAAAGTGACCGTTATCTGTCATTTTTTTTTCTCCTCCTGGTAAAAAGAGTGCATGACGAGCACTGTTCCCTGTTTCCCCTCGGCAAGCGCACATCAGACTGAATCTAATAACTTGGTTGGCATACAAAAATGTCACATATTACATTTGCAGTCTCTCTCTTTTGAAATATACTTGAGTGGCAGTTTAAACCACAGTAAAGTTACAATTAGACTGAGCTTTATTTCCTGTGTTTTACATTAATTTACAGCCTTATTTCACAGTTGAATTAGTTAAGTGGTTGACAAAAATACACAGTAACAAATTGCCTTGTACAAGAAGCTTAGCTTTAATATGTATTTTGTTGGTAGCAACAGCCTAGAAATAGAATTTAGATGAGTATCAAATTACTCAAACAAGCTTTTAAAAAAATCCTGTTACTGTTAAAAGAAAATGTTTTGTTTTCATCCACTGGAACTTGATGGCCATATAATCGTGAAAGACATAACGGCTGTGCCGTTCTCCACATGGGAAGTCTTGAGGGGTTTGTTTGTAAAGCATTTTAAAATGTAGACCACATGTGGAGAGCCTGCAGTCCCACCTGCAACAGACTGTATTTTCTTTCACATTCGTGATTTATTATTTTCCCCCCTCCCTCTTTTTCATCGGAATACACCTAGAGTGTGATAAGATAAGGGCTGTTGGCTTGCTTTTATGCAGCTTAAATCACAGCTGGTCCATAGGACGGAGTTGGTGGGGACAGAAGAATACCAGTAGCTCCGTTCCATGTGTGAGCAGTTGGCTGGTTAATGTGAAACACAGTCTGATCCAACCCACATCCTCCACTTATGTTAAAAGCACTTTCCCCCAGGCAGGTGTTATACAGTTCAAGTCTAACTGCCTGAAACTGTCCGTTATTCCAACCCCCATTAGACCTTTAAATGTGACTAAAACACGAATATGACTGCCATACATAATGTGATTTCTTTCTTCTGTTTAGAATCTGTGTTTTGTTAAAGGTTTGGCTTGAATGATCAGATCTGAGACGTCTCTTGTTAAGATGTAAATGCAACATTGGTCCTTTGGTTGCCTTTTTGAACATCAGTGCATTTCAATTCGTCCATTAGAACACTGTGAACTCTTGAAGAAAAATAATAAAAAAAAATGTTTACTTTGCACTGTGTTTTTTGTTCCTCTGTTATTAGAGGGTGTGTCATAACCGAAATCAACAGTTCTGTGTCCTCATGATCCAAAACTAATTTTCCTGAGAGATTATGCAAGTAAATAGATCAGGATTTGTTATTTCACTTGACAGTCATACTTCTGTTACATTACATTTAAAAAAAAAAGTATCTAAGTTCATAAAAATTGGTGAACAGATTTCAATCAGTTTTAAACAGCAGCAACATTGAGAGTCGATAGTGTTGTCACCTCTAGTAAATAAATGTTCCAACCATTAAACTTGACCCAGGAAGAGCTGTAATGCAACTAATTTGATTTAAATCAACACCAAAATGCAGCATTTCAACATGCAATACATTCCTGTGAGAGAATAATCCTAGCACTTTAATACAAGCATGTCGCACGCTTTCCTTTTGTGCAGATTGTTGTTTCTGTCAGTGTGATAAATCTTCTCTTCCACAATGAACTCTATACTCTATGCTTTTCCTGATATTATGTTTTTCTCTCCCTTTTCCTTTGATGTAACCTTTGTGTGTTTGTGCCTCAGGATCATTACATGTTTGCTCATCTGCCTGCCTTGCTGCCCGGGATGCTCGTGCCTTCCCCTGCTCCGCTCTGGTGTATCTGCCTTCAGCCTGTCCTCACCAGCCGCTCTCGCAGCACCGCCTCAGCTCTCCCTCTGCCCGACTCTGCGAGCCACCGGGTCTCCTGTTCACCCGCTGAGTAACAAAGCTTTGTTCCAACAAAAACTGTTATAGTTCTGTCTGTCATGTCATCTTTGGAACTTCATTTATTTTAATCTATGTGTTTTTTTTTGTGATGATTCAGGTTGAAATGATAGAAATTTGACTGATTGGCAGACACAGATGTTTGTCTTAAATGCAAATGGTCTTACATGTCCAGGGTGTATCCTGCCTCCGTCTGGCATTAACTCCAGCACCTAAAAACAAACCAGGAATTTGACTGGAGGCTATTAATTTCCTAAAGTATGCGTCACAGATTTTGCTTCTTTAATGGATTTGTCAAATTGACACACTAAGTCTTAATTTAGACTCAACCCATCATACCCGTTTTCTAACTCCACCCTGCATCTGCTTTCTGGATAAATTGTTTTTGTGTCTCATGCTGAACACGAGTTTGTTGTTTGAAAGAGTGGCACCCTGGCTTTGTTGCACAACCTTGAGCAGATATCTGCTAGTTGTTTTTTTTTCTTGAAATTTGCAGTATTGTAGGCTTATCCCCTATGTCTGTTTCCCTTTAATCTTCTGACATCTATTTCTCTATATTGCCATTTTGTACTGCTGCTAGACTGATTGTATTCAGTTTGCAATCAGGCCTAAAGGAGACCCTGATGTAGGGTGAAAAAGTAAATTCCCCCTTTGTTCCCTTCAAAACCACCAACTTCTCTAGAATTGAAGCCCTTGATAGGATAGGTTTATCACCAAATAGAATCTTTTAATGTCATGGTGGGTTAACAGCCAAAGAAACAAAAAGAATTACAGCGAAGCAGGCGAAGAATAACAATTCAAACAAACCAAAACAGAGTCTAGCCTCACAAAAAAGACACAAAAAAAGGCTTTTATACAAAGAAAGTACCCAACCACTTTTAAAAACCTGGGACAGCACCACTCAAATGACCATCATACATCATTAGCTGTAAAAAGAAACAACATGACTGGTGGTCTGGTTTAAAAAGACAAATAAGTACACTGCAGTGCAGCCTGGGCGAGCCGGCCTTTTAACTCAGGTGCTTGAGGGCCTGCACCAATCAGCTCCCTGGACCAGGCCTGATCAAAGATGCTTACCTGCAGCCCATCACGGCATCAAACTGAGGTCACCACAGTAACCATCAAAACACGATGGAGAATAAGAGAAAAACACAGAAATGCACTAACCAGGAATAAACAACCAATGCATCAAACATGAGACCTGGGGTCATAACACAATATACTCATATTTTGAAGAGAAAAATTTGGGATGAATCATAGTCGGTGCATTTTTCTTTGAGAAGAAGCAGGTAAATAAAGAAATTGTAAAGAAATTAATCACGTTTTTCATAAACAGGAAAGAAATGAGGTGTTGACTGATGCAAACTTCCAGAAAGAAAAAGAAAACAAAGAAAAGTTGGTCCTGAGGTTTGAAATGCAAACTTACTGATAAACATAGAGGAGGAACAGTCTGATCAAACCGAGCAGTATTTTTGAAGACAGGCTGCACAAAGAACTTATGGAAAACACGTCTGAAAACACAAAGATAGGCTGGAACACACCGGGGCAGGGGCAAATAAGGAAGTAAATAAGCAGACGTGACATGGCCTGCAAAGACAGAAGCTTCGAGTTGCACTACAGAGGAAGCAGGAGAAAGCATGTCCCTGATATGCAAGTCCGTGTTTCCCATTCTGGTGAATGTCTGCAAGGTGTTTATAGTCCAGTGAAGATCTGCAATGTGCTAGCGCCAGGGAAATTGAACATCCTGTACTTCCTCACTCCGACTACAGAGTGGCATGTCTTCATCCTTATTTTTCATTTATTTATTTTTTTATTGTGTGTTATCTGCACGTCCTTGTGGTGTTAATGTCCTAACTATTCTCAGTACACCATCTGGTCAAATGCCAAATTTAATCTCTGTACGCTTTGATGACTACTATGATGGTTTCATCAGTAATGTTGATTGAAGTGTTATTGACTTGAGTTGGTGGGGTTCACAGGTTTTTTTTTTTTTTTTTTTTTTTTTTTTTTTTAGTTAAAAGAATGAAATGCTGTGTATTTTCATCTGGCTGTTGTATTTTTCCATACCATTTATAACCACGGAATTCTCTCAGGAATTGCATAACAAGGGTTGTACCATCTTTCAACAAACTACCAACGACTCTCAAGCTTAATCGCCTCTATATCACAGTGAAATGTCAAATTGTTTATGACCTATAGAGTTTGACGCCAGGTTTTACTCAAACAAATGCAATATTGTAGTTGTAAATAAACACTGGGGGGGAAAAAAAAATGTGTTAATCAGTGCATGGCAATAACCTTTCGTATAGCTGGAAATTCTGGGCAGCACACAACAGTTGTTTTCATGGTTTTTTTTTTAGGGGTTGTTATCAGTGTCTAGACAACATCAAAATGATTGCATGCAGGAGTGTACTCTAAATGCCAAAATCCTAAATAAACATCCCCGTCCTGTCTCATCTGTGGGCAGCGGAGCTTCTTAACGTCGTAGGAGTGTGGCAGCACCACATTATGTCTGCCACTGAAACGTCCCTGTTATACATCCCTCTGCTTATTGTGGTGACCCTTGGAGAAGACACACACAGATGGTCACACCAGAATAGTTGGCACCTTCAGGATGAGAAGGAAAGGAAAAAAACAGAAAGATGAACATTTTATTACTGTCATTTGGCAAAGGGATGAGGATGAAAAGATGAATCTCTCAGTGTCTGGTTTGTTTTATGGAGCATGTTTAGTTCAGCGGAGTCCATTATTGGCAAAACAGCACGCGCATCGCTTCTTTAGCATCTGCTCAGGCTGAGACTGTTTAACAATGGCAAGCATGGTCACCGGCAAACGTAGTACTTTTTAATGACAGAGGAAGAGAAGCGCTCCGTAAAGTCAACATATTGTTAAAAAATGCCTGCTGGCTCAGTAGCGTATGCCATCCCCGTGCGTTTGATAATCAGTATTCCACATTGTTCTGAAAGTGTGCCTCCACTCAGCAAAGCAAATGTCATTGCCAGACTGGCAAAAGCAAATATTGCATCTAAAATGTATTCATACATGACAGATGGTATTAACAGAACCTTTAGTCTTATAGGAAGATTTGGAGAGATGAAAAGCACTTGACCATGAACCTTTATCTATTCATAGTGTATTAACTTGACTTTACAGAGTACACACAGCCACGGCTTAATTTTAACTGGACTCCATAGAAGTTGAGATGTAGCGACAAGGTGGAAAATAATGAGATTTTCTTTCTGGATGTATTAAAAAAACTGGCATCAATTTCTGATGTTGGTGGGCACAGTTTGGTGACCTTAGCTAATAAATCAACACAACATTTACAAAAGTAGTAAACACACAACTTTAAAGCACCATCATTCTGAATTATTCTCAAACAATGATGAACAATTGGGCATAAATAATGACATAAAACATCCTGAGTAAACAGTAGTTTGCTGTCTGAGTTCATTTTCCTTTCATGCCAAGTCTCCCTGACCTGAAGTCTTGATGAATAGTTGCCACCTGTTTATAGTTTGGACCGCTCTTTATCGCTGTGAGGACGTATTCATTATGCATTGATTACCGGGATTTGAAGTAATGAAGTAATTTCTCAGCATCTCTTTAATCGGGCGTATTGATTTAGCAGAAATGAATGAAAGCCGCATGTTAGTTACCCTGGCATCTCTTGTCTCTGGTGTTTATTGATTTATGTGGCTTGCAGTTGAGCAGCTTTTCAAATTATATGTATTTGTCAGGAACAATGGAGAACTGAATACAGATAACTTAAAATTAAAGGGTCTTTTGTCGTCATTGTCAGTGGGGGGAAAGACGTGCAGTGAAGTAGAGTCGAAATGAAGCTGCTCACTGAGATGCAGCAGCAGATTGATATTCTTCGTGATATTTTTCCCTATTAGCTCTACAGGCTGTGTGGCCTTAAGTTTCTCAGATTGTTAGTGAATGATTAAAGTAATTATTGAAACGGGTCCGACGATAACCACTCAAGTGAAAAAGGTTTGTAATGCTGCAATAGACTGACAGTCAGTCTATGTAGTACCTTTCCTAATGCTGTTTTGTTTCAGACACAGACTTTGATAATGCAGGTTTTAGGGATTAGTAAATGAAAGGATGTTTTCAAAGCAAGACTAAAGATTAGCGCTAAATGCCACTGATCATGTCCATGCTTTTTCTCAGTCTACAAAGAGTATAGTGAGAATGTGTAACTCAAAAACAGGCATCTTTCTCACTGCCGTGTTGTCATATTGCAGTGTTTTCATATTACACATGTACATAACCAGGGCCAAACCACGCTGTTTAAAAAAAAAAAAACAAAAACAAAAAAAACGTTGCAGATACATTAGAAAGATTCTTGTAGCTTTCCATTCTAGTGAGCCGGATGTCCAAAACCTCTAAAAAACAAACCAAAACAAAAAAGAAGATACAGAATTGAAGATATATCATAATTTTGGTTATATACTGAAAACATGTGACAATACTCGAGGCTGATGCATTATTGAATTTAATAGGCTCTATACCCGCTTCATGCAACAAGGTGAAATAAATCCCAACGTATTTTAGACAAAGGCAGGAACTAAGCCAAATCACTCAACTTCATCTCAGGGTTATCACAGGGAGGCACACAAACACACACATTCTTTTTAAGAGTAATTTGGACTCTAATTAAAGACACAACTCAGTCATGCACAAAGTTAAACACTCGACCGTCACACAGAAAGGCCCAGGCCTCGAATCCAACAAGGATCTTTTCACTGAGAGGTAAGAGAGCTAAGCATTATATCACCTTGCAGCTAACATCTATTCACCTGGGTTTCTGAGCAGTAATAAGCTTGATTAAATGTATTTTAATACATATGTGCCTCACTAGGTGTCTCTTATGCCATCCTTGAATCAGCTCTGCTCATTTCAGCTGTCCGTAGGTGTTCGGTGTCATTTAGCCCAAAACGAGTTTTTGTGTTGACTGCTATCTAAATCGAAGATTTTAGTCACTTTTATTCACTGCTGATCAAAGCGCTTCTTAAAACTGCTGCCTCCAACTCATTTGTTCTCTTGGTTTTTTTTTTTTTTGTTGACTGAGGGGGGAAAAAAAACAACTTAATATATACAACATGACAGTAAAGCATCGCCAGCGTATCTCGGGATTCAAAGACTGACTGCAATCAGTGATTAGCCTGTAGGTAAAATCCTCCTTTTTTTTTTTTTTTCTTTTGAGAGCCTTATCAGATGAGGAGACCTCTTATCTGGGCGAGTCTATTGATTGCTCCGTGCTCTAACAGAGGTGTGTACAGAGTGACACTCAGGAGCAGGAAGGAGGTGCTTGTATCTACAGTACTGATACCAGCATGTCATCCATGAAGTACTGATGGTTATCACTTTCCTCTTCCATGCTTTTGGTTAACTGCACGCCCTCTGCTCCGTCTGTGTGCATCAGGTTCAAACTTAATGGACCTAATTTAAATATTGGAGAAAAAAAAAAAAGATACGACGATGACAAATTCTGTTTTGTAGGGTTACGCGTTTGTAATAGCTTTGCAGAATGAATAAAGTTTTGTAACTTATGTAGTCATGCTTGATAAAGAAAATGTCCGTCTGTGTCTGAATTGCGGATGACACATTCATTCTGCGGGTCTTAATCTTATAAGCGTATTACAGGGTGTATGCCTGAATCAATTATGCGTGATGAGAAAAGGATGTCTGTGTTGTGTCTCGTTACATTACCAAACTAATTCTTCACACAAATCATTTACATGATAGCAACGCCACTGCAACCTATGTATTTCTTAAGAGTTGTGATCAGAGATTTGCTGTTGCCTCATGCTCTGACGAGTCGCTACGCCGAGTACACTTTTCTGCAAATAGAATTTGGATGATTTCTTTTTTTTTTTTAAGTGACAGATAAAGCATGTTTGCTGGAAGAATGTAGCAAAATTAGAAGAGAGGGTGGTCCTCCAGTTCAAAGGTTGGTAGTTCAATCCCCCCCATCTCATTCTGTGCAGACTATATGTTGAAGTTTATTTTTTGGTCAGACATTGAACCCCAAATTGGAAACAGTGTCAGAGACACAGACAGGATCTCATTACACCAGAATAGGTGGCATAACAGTCATTCTCACACATTAAGAGTGAAACTCACCACTGAACTCAGTTTGTCCATGTTCTCTTACTTTTCCATGTTCTCTTACTTTTTGTCATTGAAATTATTGATGAAACTCTTAGTTGAACACAAAAGTTTAAACGTTTTTATTTCTTTCTTAGAGCTATTAAATAGCCTGATAGCTTTCCTACAAAAACGACCTACTTATAGATATGAATATTTAGTTTTGCCATCTTTGATTAATAAAAAAAGGATATTTAGAGTATGTATTAATAAATACTTGCACTGATCAGTCTTCCTCATTTTGTTAATGATCTGTCACCTCCACTTCCAGACTTCACTTAACATGTAAAATGAATCCACTTTACCAAAGCTGGTTAAACTTGGCTGCCTTGTACATTCCTGAACTGCCCCCAATTGATTCATTCAATCAAAATTACATTTATTACCCTTGAAGCCTTCAGGGCGCGAAGAATAATCACGGCCTTCACGACCGTTCTTGTCCCGCTTCTCTTACCTAAATATTATCGGGGTATCTATCGACAAGTGGTATCTCTCCATTCCAACTGTTCAGCAGAGATTTTTGCTCAGCTGCTTTAGGGGTTTAGTGTGGCTCAGCTCTTATCACAGCGATATGATACGGGGCCAGGATCAGGAAGTAAAAATGATCATCAGACAAAAACTGATGGATGTGAGAGGCGAACTTTTCCACTCCATTTAAGTGACACTTTTGAAGGAAAGTTTTAGAATACAATTATAGCATAACACTTCCATATTATTTATCGAAATAACTGGATTTTGGAGGCAGCCGAGCAGATCAAAACAATTATTTCCTCAGTCACGCCACACTTGACATGACAATGCAGAAAGCCATAATCATTTCAGTCCTTAGCTTCCATAATTAATAATAGTCTCTCTAAAACACACACTTAAGACTTCTGTGGCCCACAGGGGACAGGCGTATGTAATTATTCTTCTTAATTAGTGGTCTGGAAGTGTATCTGATTAGGTTATAAGATGGGTCTTTGACTAATTCAATTTGAACTGCAGTCTGCGGCACTTTGAGTGCATCAGGCCGTTGAATGAATATCACCGCTCCTGCTGCGCACCGAAGGATTCGACACTCAGGCCATTAGATCTTACCTGTGACATACAAACTCACCGATCAGACCGAGGTCCGTGTTTGTCACTCCACAGTTGGTCATCTAAATTGCATTTTACTGTTTCTCAGACGCAGCATTAAGTACGGGCTTGTTTAGTGACTGTCACCGCTGTGAGCTTGATTCAGACCTCCAATGGCCACCTACGATCACACATTGTGTTGCAGTTTAATTATTTGATTATCATCTAACTGAAACATCCTTTAATTTGAATTAGATTAAATAACCAGGGGGTAGTTAATCAACTTGAAAGCCTAATATTAATCAGATTGAACTATAAACAGCTCTGCGATTAGACTTAGGGCTCAGAATAACAACTGGATTTTTTTTGGTAATATGTACTTTTTTGTTTTTAAATTTATCATAAAGAGCAATCTGTTAAAATCTAAAACCCAGAAAAATTAGTCTGCATGCTGTTGGCTTGATTGTCTGTCTTTTTTCTTCCTCATGAAGTTCACACGGAGGTAATATGAGAAGCAGGGAATTGACACATCATTGTCCCACATCAAGCTGAGAGACGTGATCCCTCCGGCGTGTCCTGGACTGACCTGGGGACATCTTCCATATTGCTGTTTTGAGGTGTTTCTACTATTTTAATGGGTTTAGGTGAATTAGTAAGTACAGAATGTAGCAATAGGTAAAGATTCTGGTCTAAAAGAACCTGCAAACAATCTAACAATCTCCTCTTATGTCATCCATGCACTTGGCAGGTTATTTTACATTTTAGAAGATATGACATTTTTTTGTCATAAGAAAATCTTGGACAGTGCTTGGACTCACACATAGATCCCGAGCAGCACAAAAAAAAAAAAAAAAAAAAAAATTAAAATAAATAAATAATGTCACACTCACCTGCTTGTTTCCAAATCTTTTCTCTTTGTCTGGTGTTTGTCCTACATTGTGTTTTATGCCGTTGTCTAAATAAAAAGATATAAACCATAAATTAATCAACTGAATGCTAACGTTAGAGAAGCCATTTTCCATACTTTATGAGAACACACCACAGTATGCTGACACTGGGTCACCAAACTAAGAGTTGCTGTTGTTTTTTTGTTTTTTTTTTTTGTTTGTTTTTTAACATTTTCTCCTTTACTTATTTGTTTTCAACTTTAAGAATGCTATTGCACAAATACTGAGAGGGCACTGACAGAAAGTTGCAAGAAGAGCTTCAAGTTACACTATTTCAGTGTTTGCCTCAAGTTTTAAGGAGGAAAAAAAACTCCACAAGTCTGTGTGCCAAAATATTGACGAGACATTGTATTGTAAATACATTCTGCTGATGTGAAACATCATCAACATTGTAGAAACATCAGCAGTTGCATTATCATAGCAGTTTCACCTTCATTAGTTTAGTAAAGACGCACTGTAAGCAATAAGGTTTGTGAGTGGGCTTGCTGTATTTGACCCCTGTTCAGGGCTCAAGAGATCACCGAGACAGGAAGCTGACACTGAGCTGCTTGATCTTGCGCTCCCCACCTCTCAGACAGGAACGACCAGCGCAACATGTCAGGTATGATGTTAAATACCCAAGGCACTGAAGACAAAGGGCCATACCACAGAGAGCCAAAATCAGAGCAGAGTGCAAAGTGGTAGAAGGATTGATCACCGGAACAAAGCTGTGCATGCAGAAGGCGGTCGCTAGAGCACGGATTTTCTTCTTCTAGCGTAAACCACAGTCTCCATGATTTACATGCAAAAGAACATCCTGCTACCCCCAACAATTTCAAATATATATTTAAAATGAAAGAAAGACGGCAAGAAAAACACAACAGGAAAATGATGTAAAATTGGGGTTAGGGAAGAAAAGGCACTGGGTCAACATTTTGCTGTTGCTGTGTAGAAGATCTGCTGCCTGGACTGAAGTTAAACGATACTGTGGGTAAAACTAAATGGAACACTGCTGAGATAATTTACTTATATAATGATCACGAGTACACATATATAGATACGAGAGGGGATGTACCCATCTCCAGCAACCTGCCAACTGCACAACGGCACATGGTCAAACAACCTTCGTTCTCTTTTCCCTGTGGATTGGGTTGAGAGTACAACATTCAATTGACGCGTATTTGAGAACAACAGAGTTGAACAGACTTTTTCAAAAAGCTTGCATGTGCACCCTTGGCATGAGGTAAGTGGGTGGAGGTTTAATTACACATATTTAGCCCTGAAATGCTTTACGTAACTTCACAATGATAAAATTGTTCATTTCAAATAGATAAAAACCTCAAGAAATTAGGCTCCATGGCGATTGCGTGCAATCACGATACATTTGCAGCAAAGTTTCTGTTTTCATGGAAGTTTGGATGTACTGTAATAACCGAAAGTGTTCTGCATCACCACAGAAAAGAAATATCATGGGCTGCAGCGAACAGTTGCCCAGTAATAATGGAGATCAGACAGAATGTATTCAGTCCCCGTTATGACTGTAAAGTTTGTGTATGTGCATAATAAACCAACCCCCTCTGATTCAACCCAATCTCAGACTCAAAGATACCTGATAATGCTTTATTTGTCTCAGAATAAAAAAAACAAAATTGCTTCATTTGTGCAGAAACAGTAGCTTTAGGGGTTTACATTTGACACAATATCAATATTCTCATAATATCCCCCTGTTTTCGTGTGGTCAGCAGTGTTTATTTGATGACTGAGACTCCCGAGCAATCAGCATAAATCTTTGGGATTTTTTTCTAAAGCATCTCTGAGTTGTCTCCATAATTTTGCCAAAGAAAAAAAAAACAACAAAACTTGCACAGCATCTGAATGCTGTTCATACTCAGAGGCCCCCATAGCTCCTTTTTACCTTTGTTTACTTTCGGTAAATATCTGTGATCACTGGAGTGTCTGTGCTTCTGTTAACAATGAATAAACCAAATTGAGAAGAGACAATGAGGAAAGGCTCTTTCATGAAAGGTGATATCAACAGAGGCAGAGTTCATGAGAGTGCTTGACTGTAATGGAGATAGACTGCAGATAGCTTCAGGGAGCTCAGATTTCATTGAAGCCTTTGTGACACTCCAATATCACCTCCTCTTAGATATGAATTATCACACCTTTGAGAGTGGAACTGGATTAGAAACATTTAGAAACTAGATGACAGCTTTGGCAGCCATAAGCTGTCTTTTATACCTATATTTTGTCCAAAGAGTCCTTATTCTGTTTGGATTTTCTGCACTTTTCAATATCCTGTTCACTACACAGACACACACACACACACACACACACACACACACACACACACACAATGATACACATTCCAATTACTGTTAATTAGATGCTTGGAAAAGGGCCAGTCATGGTCATTTGCACTGCGATCCAGTCTAGCGCCATTTGGAGTCAAATGCCCTTCTACCCTCTCTTCATTTATGTGCTGAAATTTAGCCGTACCTCAGCTGGTCTGCACGGTCACAGAGGTCAAAGGTTACATGCTGGATGATAGGTTAAGCTTGCCATCTTTCAGCAAGGCATGCTCACATAGCACTGGCAGAAAAGATGCTGTGAAGTTGATGTTGGAATAGACCAGATGACAGGGTGGAAAACATTACAAGGTCAAGCGGTGTTGCCTGGCCCGTCCTTGTCAACACCTTTTCAAAAAAATTGGCAGTTTTTCTTGCTGTCATGTCGCTTCACGTTGATCGTATTTCTGCTCAGTTGCTGCACACACAGTGATAAATATGCAATTTTAGTATTTAGCATGTACGTTGACAGGTGATTGACACACGACTGACACTTCTATCTATAGGCAGTGACCGATGGCATAATGGCCGAGGTCAAAAGTGACAACTACTGTTATCCTGTCTAAATTTGTACTGCAATGTGTCGGTATAAATGTAAGGATACAATTCTGTGGAATATCTGATATCAAAATCAGGATCAAGTCTTCAGATTTATAATATAGTAAATCATAACATAATGCCAAATATAAAGAATATGAATATAAAAGCGAGTGAAAAGCCTCAAATCTGCTGGACTGCAGGCATCTGTCCAGATATTGTACAATATGTCTTTAGGCTACAAAAACTTTGAAAGAATGAAGCAGTAAACCTTCCTTCCTCATAGAGGTCCACTTTACGCACGTTTTCATTTTTTCTGACAGCGCATATTTTAACCTGTGAACTTTATCTCAACTCCGTTCTGGGTAAAGTGTGGAATAGAGCAAGCAGGGAGAAAAAAAAAAAAAAAAACATTTTGGTGAGTATATTTTTCAGATCGCCTCAGGGATTATGCTAACATTTTGATAATCAGTCTCATTCACTGATGTGTTTCTCGACGTAGCCCTGCATCTATTTGAGAAGTTAATGTGTTTCTCTGTGCAAGTGATTCTGTTTTGCAAAATAAACAAGCTCCATGTTGAAATAATTTCTAAATTTCTGTCTTCTTTCACGCAGTTAAGTTTCAAACCACACTGTGATTAAAACAACCACAAAACCAGTGATGTTCTATACCGCCCAGTGTAAAGGACTGACCTCCTACTGTACACTTCCAATTAACAGTAATGGACCTGGAGGATTGCTTCCCCTTCCATAAAAGAAATGAGAGAGGGCTGAGATTTCACTATTCAGGCTTTCAGGGTTTAATGTTTAGCAACACTCATTCTGTCCGACCTTGGCTTCGCCCTGCCTCTTTACGGCCAGCCTGGACAGAGGAAATGGGACGAGTGAAACGGCTGAAACCTGGTGAAGGCAGATTCTGTAGTTTGGAGTCACACTTTTTGTCTTTCACTCATCTGTCACTGACTGTTTCTCCTCCACCTCACTGGCAAGGCAAAACACGGCCTGTGGTTCTGCGCTCCCTCGGCAGGGGCCCTCGCTGACCCCCCAGCAGTAATTTTAGACTTCATGTCATCTGTGCCAGAGAGGCAGCCCCAGCTAATTCAAGGTCATCTTAGTTTTTATTATTTTATTTTGGAGAATAGAAGCCAGCCTGTTTTTGGGCAACGAGCCATTTTAGAGACAACTGAACCGCTGCATTAATCTCTTCCTGTCATCTTTTCGCCAGTGTCTCCAGGAAGCTTTTTCTTTTCTAAATTTATTATTTCGGTGTCTTTGTTTTAGGATATTTCAAAATTAATTCCTAATCCAAAAAGAATCAGCAGTTCTGCAATTGAATTATTACCAACAGACCATCGTTTTCATCAAAAGTATTGTAATCTAGTTTGATACATGTATGAGATGAGAAATTAGTGGCTGAACACTCGAACGAAATCGAAACAGAACTGACTGCCATCAAAGTTACGCTCGCTACCACGGTGTCAGTTATCAGCCGCGGCCTTGTAAGCAGTCATGTTCGATATTTACGGTGAAAGCTCAAGAGATGTCCGATGCAGCTCAATGTCATGACGTGACAGAAAACATGAAGCGTGACACTGAAATCTCTTTGGACAGCTTCAGTGTTGCCAAGCGTTCCAGGGGACATCATCCCTCCACAGAGTGGTCATCAGGGTCCTTCTAACCACTGACATCTACATATAGGACCTCACCAGTGGTTTGGAGCGACAAGTCACTTTTTGAGCTCTGATGTTTGCCAGTGGTGTCTGCAAAACTCAAGGTCTTGATTCATTTCAGCAAACCAGCGAGCGTTTTAGAACTGAAATGAAGTTCTGCAGACTGAGGGCTAAGATATACACGACCGCACATCAGTTACAGCTGAACTGTATCATATAAATGTTACTTAATATAAATATACTTGCGTCTTTTGACACTGCATGTATTATGAAGCCACCTTGAAAAAGGATGGATCCTGTTGAACAGCTGAAGTTTGTTTTTGCTAACACTGCTTCCAGTAAAACATATTTCATGAAGTTATTCTCTTGTGATGCCGTGCAGCAGAGTGGTTTTATTTATTTTAAAATAAATCTGCTTTTTCCAAATGACTGATCGGAGCTCCTTGCTGTTGGAAAAGCTGAGCGCTGTTAAACTTCAGTCACAACTTGTGGAGATCGATTTCCTCCTCCTCACTTCCACAGGATCGCATCATTAGATTTGCCTGGTTAGGTGACACCTACACGTCTGATGGGTGATGGATGTTTTATATATAGAGACCAAATGAAACCCTCCCCCCACCCCACCCTCCCAACACACACATATACACACACACACACACGCGCGCTTGCTCACGCCCCTCCCCATCAAGCACGCACACATCTCTGATGTTCTTCCTATCATCTTCTATCAGAGAGGCAAGATAACCTCAGAGCCAATGACAAACTTTGACAAATGGCTTGTCTCCGAGCACCTGCGAGAAGATGGAACTGACAGACTCCTTCACCTTTCCTCTTCCTCCAAGCCTTGGGCTGTGCCAAGCAGGCATAAGTGATATACTGTAGGACATGGCTGGGTGTAAGTCATGCTCCTTCCGTTTCCTCCAGATTGTGAGGGTCTCCATCTATCATTGTCAGTCATCTCGCTCTCGCTCTCTCTCTCTCTCTCTCTCTCTCTCTCTCTTTGCCTCTGTCCATCTCACCCACTCGGTCTGTCCGATGAGCCCCGTCTCCTCACTCATTCACCCAAAGGTCACTCTCCCATTCTTCCATCTCCAATGTTTCCTCTCCCTGCCACAGGAGCAGTCTGTAGATATCTATAGCCCTGTGCAGATGGCTGGTAATCTGCCCCGGGGTCATTATGAATCCACGCCAGGGCCCTGTCCGACGGCTACTCGCCCCTTCTGTCAGTCCATCTCCACAAACATGCCCTAAAATGAGTCATTCATCTAAATTTTCAGGCATTTGGCTACTCTTGGCAAATAGCTCGGCAATTTTTGCCTGGAGAATCCAAATCCATACGCTTTTATTAAAGCAGGCACAGGCTAATATGCACTTGGTTGTGGACATGTGCAGACTGCAGCGATTTCCCCACCAGTGCTATTTGTGTGCTAGTTTATCACGAGCCTGTGACTGAGCAGCAGACTATCGCCCTGAAACACTGCACATTAAAGATTTTACATGCCACCTGGCACTTATAATTCCTGATATATGAAATATATGGCATAATAAGAAGTTCCACCGAGCTAAACACGCCATTCAAAGTCATGCGAATAATTAAATTTACTTCCCGAAACGTCAGACGGATTCTTGTGATTTAAAGCTCATGATTTGCCATCAGTCTCTCCGGTTCCCTGTTCCCGCTTTGTTTTCGCAGTTTATGTGTTTTTTATAATCTCAGCCCCCTCCATGCATCATTCACGCTGTTGCCTCCTGTATTTCTTCCTCCTTTCATTATTCTGCCATGTGGCAGCCAATCTCGGGTGTGTGTGTGTACCGTTGTCACCTGACATCGTCCCGCAGTCTCCGCCCTTCTTCCCCTCGGTGTTCATCACTTCGTGACATTACTGACCTTCACTGGACATAATTCCCATTAGTTTGACAAATCTGGTGCGTCAGGGAAACTTTGTTGACATGCAGGTGTAGAATTACCAGTGAATAGATTCCTCATAATGAAAATGCCAGAGGAAGAGACGGTGTGTGTTGGAGGTCAGCAATTGGGTTTAGTCAAAGGTTGCTGTTTTCAATACTATTAAGAAGGACACACAGTTTCACAGGTGAGAGACCGCGCTGAGAATTTGCTTGTCAGGTTATTTTGCCAGTACCGAGCAGATGTTTTTGGTCAACACTTTCTGTGACGTTCATTTGAATTTCAGTATTTACATTGAAGTCAACTGTTGGAGACTGTTCTGTCTCAAAGTCATTAAATATGGAATGATTATCTTCAGCTGACGTCTTTCTCTCTCAAGCTGGAGGAAGCATGATGCTTTCAGCAAAGAAGACATATTGAACTACCTACAAGTCAACATGGCTTTTTAAAATATTCATCAAAGCTCATGTTTCTCTGACTTACAGTAACACAAACAATGGCTCCACAAATAACCACAGAAGACACAGATTTTAGAGCATTAATCAATACAACCATTTTCACCGTTACAATGTATATTTTCCTTTTCAGATTCAGGCAGAGGTTTTTTTTCAGAACACATGACAGTGGAACATCCTACCTAAAATATGAATGCAGTTTTATTAAGTTCACTGTCTTTGTCACAGTTGAGGGGACATAAATTCAGTTCCACACATTCCTGGTGACCTTTTATCGAGATTATGAGCAAACCTGGGATCACTGATATTGACATAAAACTCATACTTTAGGAGTTAAGTGTTTTTGCAGAAAAGCACAACAAAGTGGACAATTTTGAAATAAATGGAGAACATGATGACAAAATACAGACTCTTGTTGAATTCTCATCTTACAAATGTCGGAATTATTTGTTTAGTTCATAGCCCAAAAGTTGATACTCCTAGGTTTTATTTATTTACTACTCAATCTCAGTGCACAGTTCATTTTAATCTCCAAGAGGACGTACAACGTGATAGTTTCAGTCAGCAGTAGGAAATATGTAAAGCTAGTTTATTTATTTATTCATCTCTGAAATGAATTAAGAAAAATACTCCTGCGATTGCACCACCACCAGTGTGGTTTAAATCTTTTATACATGAGCTTGATTCAAATATGTATATACATTTGGAATTTGAGGTTGTGATATTTTTTCATTTATCTACAGATTCCTACTGAAAACCTGCCCTAACAAAACAAAAAACAAAGAAACAAACCAACAGAAAAACCATTCCTTTTCAGGAAATGATTTCAAGTCTGAACATAAACCAAAGGTAACTATGCACTTTCTGATTTCTGATGACAGCAAACAGTGTGTTGAGCTACATGAAACGTGACGATCGATACACCATCAACAGTATCCGCCACCCCCTAAAAAAAAAAAAAATCATTGCATACTCAAAGTGGTAAATTCCTGGACATTCACATTGTCCATTCTACGCGTGTTCTCTCTCCTCCTCAATTCTCAGTTGCCTTCATTTATTCATATCCTGAAGGCACTGGTGACGTATAGACATTGCCTACAGGATGACATTACTACTTCAGCACACTGAAGTTTGTTCAAGGGGTCACAAACCTCCGGTTCATTGAAAATCAACACTGAGCAGTGAGACTTGCTGTTGTTCCCAAGCTTCTGAAATCCACCCTGTACTCTGTGGCAGGTAATAAACTTATGACACTCCTAAAATCAGAGTGTGTGGGAGCTGTCTGGATAGGTTAAAGTTAGTCTTATTCAGGTAGTGATATGGTTGGCAATAGAGAATGTCTACAGTATATGAATGCGAGTATATGCCCAGAAAGTAAGCATTAAGCATCTTACATGTGCAGAAGTGTGTCATTTACATTGTGCATAAAAGACTGTCGACGACTGCCCGGGGAAATGATATAACCCTGTGAGCAGATGACTGAGTGATAAGACACTTTAATTTGTGTTTTCGTGTCTGCGTGTGCACAGCCCCCATTTTCAATGGGACTGTGAGACTGCGCTTTATTTAGTGCCCCGTGGTTTTCTCCTGTTGCAAAAGCACACCTTTATAATCCTGCCTTGGGCTCTGAGTCATTTTCTGATCTATTAGTTTTCTTTAACTGCCCAGAAATGTAGCTCAGATGATTTAACAGCTCTGAGGAATTAATGTGCTGTGGGAGCGGTGCGCTGCTGTGTTCAGATCACAGACACGTTAAGCTCTATTTATTTAGGCCTTAACGTAATTGATGTGTGTTAATATGTGGTCCAAGCAATACAGTAAGGGAACTGGAAGTAAGCATTGAGCATTAAAAATATCCTATATGTGTTCGAGTGTGAAGGTGTGAAGGACGGAGTGAAACGCATTCTCCAGGTTTTTATTTTTCATCTGCGTTTTCAGGGTATCGAGATTTTACCGTTCAAATCTCCTGGTTGTCTCGCAATATGCCCTTCCTTTTTAAGTTACCAAAGAAGACTTTCCTATGATCAGCCCTCAGACCGCAAAGGTTGTGACTTGTGTATCTCGCCGCCTATCCTTCCTCCGAGCGTGCACTTGATCTTAACGCAGAAAGACAGTGCAAACAGCTTCCCTCAGATTTGAACCAAGATGTGCAAGCGAGCCTGTCTCTCCTCTCCAGTTACAACACATGGTGTGTGATTTTTCTCGTGAAGTGAGCACTCAGACGGCAGCCTCCATAGCACATGCCGAGCCTCCTCTCTCATGTCTTGAAGGACGGGGCGCATTTGCTCTTTTGCAATAGATATGCTTCTCAAAACAGCAGCTAGTGGAACAACAGTGAAGTATGCCCTTTCCATGACAGAACCCTCATCCATCATCAGGACAAGCATCCCAAGTTTATTTCCACTCTACTTCTTAAATTTACGTGAGAAGATTGCACCTTGAAGTGAGTCCGTGCCCTCTTATCAACCTTTTCAAAAAAAAAAAAAAAAAATCTACGGAGGCTTTATCCTTTCAAATTTACAACCACTGGGTATCATGATCCATTTTATTCAAACGAGACAGCCTTATTGACAGATTTCGTCTCGCCATCGATTAAACCTTTTCATTTTTGGACACGCAATTCTTCTAAGCGCCTGCATCGCAAATAAATATTTTCTTCAACTCCACGGGATTTATGTTCGCTTTGACCAATCTGCTTTCATTAATATCTTAACAATGATTTCAAATTGCTTATCTTGATGAAAAAAATTGCTGTTGTTCATTGATCTAAAAAGAAAAAAAAAAAGAAATACCTGTGTTCAATTTCAAAAATTTTATTTTTTCATGAATATCTGGATTATTTCCCTGAAATAAAATGTGTTTCAATCATTGTCACCTTAAGTAAAATAATCTTTTTGTATGACACGACAGTGAGCTGGCGTGTTGAGTGTATGTGACTCTGGATGCACATGTTCATTTTCTGCCCCCCTGCTGCATTACAGCCATAAACAACAGCGTTATTTCATGAAGGCTCCCAGCTGAATCACTTAAATTGCGGGGCCTCCATAGGTGTGCATGGACACAGGCGCCATTATCCCTACCATCATAGCTAATTTCTGCATGCCTTATAGCCTCGCATCTACAACATTTACCTATTCAGCATGTGTGTTGCTGAAAGATGACTGCCAGGATGAGAATTGTAATGAGGTTTTGTTCATAGCATAATGCAGAGCCAGGTAACAGCAAATACAAGGAACCCGTCATTATCTAAAACACCACACTTCCCCTGAGGTACTGTGAAAGATACAACACACTTGCAGACATGTTTCCCTCTCTCTCCGACTGTCCCCGCTCTCCCCTCTCACGCAGAAGCTCCAACATTACACACAGCAATTCATTTTGCAGGAACAGTGATGCTTTATTTGTTAAGCTATGCTGTGTTTTGAACTGAATGAAAAGTGCATTCCACATCTCCGGGGACCTTGTTTGTTATCTGTGTATGTTGTTAGAGGTATGCACGAATAAGGCTATTATAAACTCCACGGTTGTGTGCTTGCACGAGTGTGTGTTTCTACAGAAGTGTGCATCTTTTGGTTTGTGTGTAGGTTTATACGCCTGTTATGGGGAATATTTTTCATTCAGTCTCTTTGCAGTCGTCTCACCAGTAAGCAAACCAGTGAATGATTTACTGAGTGGAGAGCTGTGGATAAAACATGGACTCTCTGTGACATTCTCCCACTGAGAATGTTTAAAAACAAAATTTGACATGTCACATTAGGGGGATTGTTAAGGGTTCACAGATCAGCCGTTCTCTATGGTGCCTGTAACATGGTTCTATTCAGGCTGCTGTTTTTTCTCTCCCCCCCCTGTATCCCCTTCCCCTCTCTCCCTCTGTGATCCATATCATTGTTCCCCGGAGAGGGAAGAAAGGTGACAAACAAACCTATTCATCATCAGCAGGTTCTCTTGGCTAAACTGTTATCCGAGCTGAACTCTCTAAACTTTTCCCAGTGGCCTATTGTTTACGGCTGCATCCTCTAAATTTACACCAACCGTTTGTTTTATGAAGTGTCCATGGAGGGTAAGAAAAGTAGATAGAGGCCTGATGTCAGCATATTTCCCTGTCCTGCATCTATACTGTGATGTATGGTTAAACAGAGCTTCTGTTTGTGCTCTCCTTCTCCATTTTTTACATGGTGCTATTGTTTTATACCACCTAGTTTCAGAAATACAGCATCATCATATTACTAAGCTCTCTGAGGAGGGCTTATTGTAAATGATTGGAGGTTATTCACAGGACTGGGAGTGGAGTTGGGTGATTTCGAGGAGAGAGCAGCGCAAAGGAGAAAATGCAATCGCCTCACAGTATATTGGCTCCAGAGGTAAACAGTGGCATTATAAGAACCGTGCCTATTTTCAAACTTCTACTTGCGGCGTAATGAAGTCACGCTGCTATATAACAGCTTCGATTTGCGGTGACTTCATTATGCATAATTGTTCCCTTTTTATTTTCTTTTGTTTCTTGGACACACTGAAAGCAAATGCTGATCATTTTGAATGGTTTGCATTCGACTCGCAGCGCGACGTCGGCGTCAGCGGCCGCATCTGTTGACTGAAAAGTCACACGGGGTGTAGCCGAGTCTGGATTTTTAACAAATAAGTTGAGACTCACTGACAAACCGAGCGAAGTTGTCTGTTTTTCACTTACTCTCAAACAAAACACATTAGCGCCAAAGCCATTGTCTGGCAGTCCTTTTTAATCAAAGTCCGAATTGTCAGTGAGACAAATTGAATTAATTCCAATTTTGCCCCCTCTGAGTGACAAGATTCCATTACGCTCACGGTCAGGCTGTCTGCAAATCGTATTATGACCTCATGTCTCCATGTGTATTTCTGAAGCACCCTTTGAAATACGGGCGGCGGTATGATGGAATGATTCATTGCAGTGGGGGGAAATAATGTATAACACTGAAGAAAAAAAAAAAAAGAAAAAAACTCAGTGTTTCGAAGACCTCTGAAAGGGTTAATCATTTTACTACTGCATGAAGCGCCGATGCAGCAGTAAAATCGACCCAAACATAATTTTGTGCGACGGTCAATTAGAATTTTCACACATTTTAATTATAGACTTGACACAGAGCAGGGGCGTTAAACTCACACACACCACCCTGTTTCATCACGACTGCTTAAAAACCTTTGAATAACAACAATTTATATAGTTTCATTTATTCGATGCAAATAAGTATGAGATTCAAACCTGAACAGTCGTGCTATTTTTTAAGAGAAAATATGAACCCTTAACACAGCTTGATTTCTATTTCAGAATTAAATCTAATCTTTTCTTTGTATGTTTTACATATTGTGAGTTCATGGACCATTTGGTGTTCATGTTTTGGCATCAATCACTCATGACTGAGATTATATGCTTAAAACTGAACATATAATACCAAATATGAAAAGCAGCAAGGCATCACTGAGGTGACCTTTCTCTGTGAAGTTAAAGGTGGGTGCAAATGAGTTGTGTTTTTTTGTGTGTTTGCTAAAGATTTGTATCAGTTTTTTCATTCCTTACACTTCTTCTCTCAATATTGCCCCGATGTCTTTTTTATTAAATGCAGTACTTGATAAATGAATGACCTTATCCATCAGAAAATTGCCAGGCAGAGATATCAGAGGGCTGCCGAAGAATTAAATATATTTTTTTGTGTCTTCCTTTCCATCTGTCTATTTTTCATTCCTTTCTTTAAAGCACTGATGCACTTCATACCTCTGGAGTATCCAGCCAGACGAGCTCAACTATCTGAAATGATCCATCATAGTAAATCTACCAGCTGCTGCCACAATAAGTGCTCTCGGTACCTGTTAAAGATGTCTTTCCAGATGTCTTTGTAGACGCAGTACGAACGCAGGACAAATACAAATTTCCACCACCGTGACATAAAGTTAGATAATTATAAGTGTAGATATCCTGCAATGCATTAAGATCATGAATGGAAGTATGAGATTCTCTCAGTTTGAATGTCACTGCCCTTTTACTTCATTTTCAAAACCCTGAAAGATGTTTGCATAGGAAACATGTTGAGCTGTCGTTGCTGTTAGGCAGTTTACTATAGAAAGGCTTTTTTTTTTTTTTTTTTTTTTTTTTTTGTGGTAAACGCTGCTCTGCATACACGAGTGCTTTGCTGGGCTTCTACCTTGTGGCAAGCTCTCTGCTGATGCAGTAGTATTGTAGACAGATGCAGGGGTTACTCTACTCAAACAGGGTCAACATCTCCCCTGTGGTGGTTTAGTGTCCAACTACCAACTGGGAACACAGAGAGGAAGAATACCATGGTGTGTGTCTGAGTGTGTGCGCTACAGATCAAGGTAACACACTGAAAGAGGCCTTGTTGACATTGCTTTTTTTTTTTTTTTTTTAAATTCATCAGGCAAAATACCTTGGTGTATGTAACGCTGCATGTTTGCAGCCCATATGTAAAAATGGAACATGCACAATGAAAAAATTGGAGATTGAGTGTTTGCCCCTCGCATGTGAGTGCCATTTGGTGTTGTTGGACCCTGACCTTTTGCTGACAGGGTAGGAGAAAAACCCGTGTAGTCCCCAGCTGCTGTGACACAGTGATGTCCACGGGCCCATTCAAGAGCCATTCCGCCCATGGGAAGCAGCAGGGGGCAAGGCGAGAGGCTCCAGATGTGTGAATGCCCCTCAGCAATGCATCAACCGTGGCCCTGGATGACATGACCTACCCTTGGGGCAGGACACTCGTCTGGTACAGTATAGTTATGTGCAGGGAGTGCACGGGTGGCGTTTTAGACGAGGGCGCGTCAGAGTGCAGCAGCACAGCCACAGAGGAGACGAATCACACAGACGTCTGATACTACAAAGGGGTTTGTTAAGTTCAGCAACCGAAGACCTTGAGCTTGAATCTCACTCTGTCTGTCTGAATGGAGGGAAAATAAAAATGTGGTTTCAGGATAGAAGTTAGCTCATCAGCTTGAGATGCTGTGAGGTGAGTGAGTGCCCATTTGACTATTTTGAGACTACTGTACCTTATGAACTACAGCACACAGGATGCCATTAGAGACGGAGATTGCTTTTTAAGTGCTATCAGTACAGAGTACACTGTTTAATCTGAGGAGATTTATGAAAGGCAATCATCCAAGTAAAAATTGTAGATGCCATTTATCAGGCAGAATGGAAATTACAGCCATAATTTTCACAACCGGACACAGATGAGACCTTATAACCACATAAACCCCCCTTGAGGTCCCTGGGCTCGTTTTTAATGTTCCTTCCACTGTGTTAGTGTGACCTGGAGGACTGACTGGCTGACTAGCTATCCACATCCTCCCCAGGTCTGTTCATTACCAGCCCTCCCTTCGGTGTGTCACAATGTGAGAGAGATTAGTTTATGAACAGGATGAAAAGTTGAGCACACTGCTGCGATTGAACCAGGAGTTTGATGGCATGCCATTTCTTTCTTTCTTTCTTTCTTTCTTTTTTAAAAAAAATGGCAGAATGCTGAATACATGAATTCCTCAAACTCCTTTGGTGTACCATGGACAAGGTCATCCAGTGTGGAGTTCAGATTACCTCAGCTCAGGTGAAACGCAGATTACTACTGTGACAACTACGTATTGCAGATTTTAGGTTTTTAGAAGACTGAAAGAAAATTGACAGAGTGAGAAGGATGGCATTGTGGTGCGACTGTGTTCATACCTCTCTCCCCACCTCTGTGAAAGCGGCGCTGCCTTTGAGCCTCCTCCCTGATGAATAAGCATGTCACCCAAAAATGGATGTTTCAAGTAAAAGCACCCTGAAAATACAGTTTAGAACAGCACAGCAGATGAAATAGGCTGTAAAATGGACCATCCATCATATTGTCTAACAAAAAGTGACACATGGGGAAGGGGTTTAAGGCACTTTTCATTAGGCTTCTGCGGCACTGGCTATCCAGATCACAAGACTAAATAATGACCTCTGCACCAAAAGTGTTTTCCAACGAACAGGAGACAGAAGACATACTGTATGCCATACTCCCTCTCTCTCTCTCTCTCTCTCTCTCTCTCTCTCTCTCTCTCTCTCTCTCTCTCTCTCTCTCTCTCTCTCTCTCTCTCTCTCTCTCTCTCTCTGCCTGCAGGAAATAAAATGCCATCTATTTTCTCTCTGCCTGTCTGCCCGTTCTTTATATAAATCCCTGCTCTTTGGCCGAAGACAGTGAATGATATAGATTGTTCTTGGAAATGAACAGCAGCACGAGTCTGGAACAGCATGTCCACAATAAGTGTCCTTGACTCAAAATCTATGGAGACTGGTTCATTCAAAAATGATTTTAGGGGTCTGGCAAAGTTCCTGTGAGAGGAATTCTTCTGATACGCCCTCCAGAGTACTGCAGGCATCCGAGCTGATGAATGCATTGATTTGCATCTGTGCTGATATATAATTATGATGAAGTGACAGAGAATTAACCACCATATGCAGACTCCTTTAAACAAGCTGCGTGTAAAAGGATCGCAGTTTTTAGTTCAGTGAATATCTTAACCACCTGTCTTGGTTTCGCGTCTTTGGTAAATGTGCAGATGCCAAGCACCATGTGCCATGTGTAAATGAACATCATTTCAGGATTATTACAAAATCCTACAGACTTTTTAAGCACTGTTATACCAGTCATTTATGCAAAAAGGGACAGATTCACCCCGGAACGGGTGAGCGTCTCTCTGTGACGGCTTTGTGATCGACCAGCTCACATAAGAGCAGTTTAGGTGCAACACATTCACCTCACAAACAATTTTATAGATTTTGAGGATAAGCTGGAGAACAAAAACATCCAGTCATGCTCGCGAATAACAAGCAAGAGCCAATAAGAAAAGCCTCTGATCATGGAATTCAACTAGGACAATTTTCTGTGAGGTGAAAATGCTGTATTTTTTAATTGCTTGAGTCTTTTTTTCTAATGTTTTAGTTCTACAGTTGCCTTGAGTTTTCTCTGATTATCCCATATGGTTGCATTCAAGGGCAATGCTTAACCCAAGACATAGGCCAATACACTTTATGGAGGATCTTCGTGAATTAACCTAGTAAAACATGTTTTCTAATTTAAAGTGTGCATAACTGCAACTTTATGCATACACTGCATGTTCGATTTGCATGTGTTTTGCAGGTGATGTACTCAGAATAGTCACATCACATAACATCACATTTGACATATTAATATTATGCTTATTCACTGTTTTTATTTTTACCAACCAATGTAACATCTTGAAGCCCTCTAAGGCAACTGTTGTTGTGATACTGGGCTATACAAAAATAAATTGATTGATTGATTGATTGATTGATAACAGGAGTAAATAAAGGTGGGCTTTGCTCGTGTTAGGTCCTGTTTTCCTGAGAATAATCTGGTGGAAACAATCGTACTGTGTGATTGGATGCAATACTGAGCTTCTTCCAGTACAAACATCGAGCAGTCAAAAAAAAAAAACAAGAACAGAATTCTGACAAGATTGTTGACAAAGTCAAAGCATGGGGTACGGCAGAGAAAATATCTTATTCATCTGCAAACAAAAGTTGTGGCGAGCCAGCTGATGGAATGACTCTCATCACATTAACAGCATCATTTCGGCTAAAGGCTGAGCTGATTTGCATTTCCTTTACAAACGCAATAAATACAGACACAATCATAAACAATACAAGACTTTTCAGAGGTAGTAAATTACATTGTGCATTGTACATTAATCAATTACCATAAGCTCCTCCTTGCATTTCGCACAATCTGGGAGACACGTCTGATATTCCATATTCATGAGGGCAAACACATTAAATTTATAGTGTGTTTCATTTGTGGGGCTGTCAGGTGTGCTCCTCGAGTGCAACCTTTCAGATCAGCTACTACATGTGAGTGCATGTTATGCCAAGTTTGCGCTCGTCCTTATACACTCAATGCTATGTTAAATCAGGACTTTTATATATTCAGATGAAAAGATACTTCTTACTGTTATTCCAAAAGGCCATTAATACGGTATGTTTGCATTTTTCACAGAATGTACTGAGAACTGGAAAAAAAATCAGGACTAGCAAACTGACTGCATTACAGAAAAGTCCTGTGATGTTGAGAAAATAGGTTGTGTAACAGAAGAGCCTCCCCAACCCCCACCCATATTTTGAAGCCTTCTGGCTTCTAAACTGCAGTGTAGTCTCAAAAAATCTCATCAAATTGAATATCTACAGTGATATTAACCCTCATGACATTTAAACTGTATCATTCTGTTTTCCCCCTGCTGCATGGTCATAAAACTTTAATTTTTGCAAAACAAGAACTTGCGGTTTTAAAGACCAGTCAGAGATTCTTCAGTCATTGATTTATGAAATGGAATAGACTAATTACATACCAGATAAATGAACCATGGAAGAAGTGGAACATTTGCATTTAGCTATGAAAGAAGGAAAAGAGACTATGAGTGTCTGTGTGCGTGCATGTGCGTGCATGCGTCCACGAGAGTGCGAGCGATACTTCTTGCATCCTCTTTGTCTTTCCCTGATCCATTTCAGGTCCATTGTATTGTCAGTTTGATTTATGTGGCGCCACACTTGCATCTCCCTACAATGTCAACCCTATGAAAAATATATGCAGCTGTTCATATAATGTGTGATGATATCAATGCTCTGATGAATGCCTTCACTTCGATCCCCCTAAATAAGATGACTTCCATCCAACCCATGGCGCCAGCTATTAGCAAGCCACATGCCACGCCTGGAATGTTAATAGGATTAGCATTAGCATTTCATTCAGGTTTCCTACCTGTCTAGCATTAATGCTTTGATCTGCTCACACAGACAACAGATAGCAGGCCTTTAACAAGGGCTAACACATGTCGTTGCTCCTTTTAGTAAGTAGAACAAGAAAGAGAGACAGGTGGAAGTGTGTACTGTTAGGATGAATTCATGTGCATTAGAACATCATTTTGTGTGAGTGTGTGTGTGTGTGTGTGTGTGTGTGTGTGTGTGTGTGTGTGTGTGTGTGAGTGTACGGGAACTGAATTATGGTTCAGCGGTGGTTAACTCAAGGACAGTATGTGCGTAGGGAAACTACACAGCCTCACGGCTACCTGGGCTTTTTTTGTCTTCAAAGCAGTTAACAGCTTAACATTACACTGAGGAGGTGGCTTTGAAGTTATACGGCCATTTGCATGGTTTTGGTAGCGAAGCACCCTCACACAGATGAACATCTGCTGCTGAAAAGCCGAGCGTTCGTTTCATATTGAAGCACATCTAACACATCTATAAAGTGGAGAATGAAACGCGCTCTCAGGTCCGAGACTTTACATTTTGAATAAAAGATGAATACTTTTATCGGTGTGCATTGATGCTGCTCTGACCAGCAGCGGGGAGGATACATTAGTCATGAGATTAACGGCAGCCCTCCACCAATCTACTTAGCTGAAGAGATCTTGAATGTATTGAAGTGCTTCCTGGGGGCTGTTAAGACAAACAACTTGGGGCTGTTGAAACTTGTGCGTCGTGTGTCTTGTCAGGCATTTCAAGAGCTGGCACATGTCTAAACAGGGCAATGTGAGCAGTTCCAAGGTGAATTTTTAGGTCACTTGTCAGTTGGAATGACAGTGTGGAAGAAGATAAGGCCACACCGGAGGAGGCGAGTTGACTGTGTGTGCGGAGGGCAATTTACGCGACTGTAAATGACAGCTATGATTCCGCTCATCAGCTCAGGCCAACTGTTAGGTCTGTGATGGAGGAATGCTGCATGGTACATGACGGACAAGATGAGAAATGATCTTTAAGGAAGTATCCTTTATTCTACAGAACGCCAGAAGGAATGCTTGAAACCACACAGTCCAATTACAGATCTCCTTTGTGTAAGATAGTAAACAGTGCATTTCTTCTTCTTTTTTTCCAAACTGATACTTATGATTATTAAAAATGAATAAATTGTTATTCTTAACATTGTGTTAGGAGCTCTTGCTGAAGTTTTTTGTCCCCTGGCTCTACTGAAGGTTCTTTTCCTGACAATTGACGCTTTTCAGTTGAAAACATTGGAACTAATTGAGCACGTTGCAAACACAAAACTAGTTCGAGTTTCCAAACAAATCCAAAGATAAAAACATATAGAACTTTTTTTTTTTTTTTCAAAAGATACATCATAGAGAATACTCACAGCGTGTAACAACGTCCTTTTCAGAAATCTGGAGGGAAAATGCTTGGAACAGTGAAATTTCTGTGGTTTTTGGTGACTATGATGTTTTGTTTGTGAACAGCACATAAAGGTGTTTATTCACACCAGCTTTAAACTATTAAAATTCCCTGGAGTGTGTAGATTTAACGAATGCCCTGCAAGGTGCTCAATCACAAAACAGAGACCTAATTTATACCACCAACAAATGTCGTTTTCTGGAGCCACAGAACAACTGTTGTGTTTTCACTGTATTTTCTGACTGATTGAAGATATGTTTTTTTTTTTTCCACAGGTAATAAATACACCGTTGCAATACAGCTGCTAATCTTCGAAAGAAAAAGCAATCTCTAAACATGCAGGTGATAAGAAATGTTACCACTTTCATCTTTCTTGCACTGGCCTTTGTCCCCCTTTTACTGGTGCCACGGCTCTTGAATGCATACAGTACATCTACTCACACCCACACTCCGCACAGCACACATTAACTGTCTCGCTCTCTCTTTTGTCGTTCCATCTCCCACACAGGGGACGGCGGCTCCTGTTCTCTCCTCCCTGATCTCATGCCTGCTGATGAGGGTTAGCGAGGACTGCGGAGGGGTTGGTGGGGGGGTGGGGGGGGGGGAGGGGGGAAGATTTGACCTGCAGGTGTTTCCCCGTGAGCACAAAGACCTCTCCACAGGTCGATAATGCACACGCTAATGGCGGTGAAGTGACTGGCCAGGAATGAGAAATAGCCCTCATCAGTTAGGGTAATGGTGTCCCAGGGCCCTCTCAGCCCATTCAAGGGGAATACTGTCAGGTCTGTGTGCTTTCTGTATGTACCTGCTCATGTTAATTACAGACAGCGGCAGACAGTCTCGTGTTTCATAGGGCCGGCCCCTTGGTCGTATATCATCCTTATGAGGGCAGCAGCAGAGAGGTAGAATTATTAAAATGCCAGAAAACTAGAAAAGCAAAATAAATAAATAAATAAATAAAAACACGGTCCATGTGACTTATTCATTGTGCCTTTGTAACACAGCATGAATATGCTTTCTTCGTGTAACTGATAAAACTTGTTAAAAGTGCTGAGTCAGCTGTTTGCTTTTAAAGCAACAAGCTCTGCACATTTGGTTGGAGAACTTACAGCAGTCAACCTTACAATGAATGACTTCAGACACATCCGTCCTTTTTTATTTCCTTCAAATCAATCACTGCACTCAGGTTACAATACACTCAGTTCTATAGCATTTACCCAAAACAAAAAGCATTTTTATTTTGAGAAAAACAACATATAAAGTGTCTGGATGATGGGGAATGTGTGGATATACCTCTCACAGTGCCAATAATTATGCAGAAAAGCTCCAGAGAGACAGAAAGGAGGGAAACTGACAACCCATCATACAGTACTTTTATTCTATTTCTCAGAAAAATCTGAAAATCCTGGTATTAACTTGACACTCATGCTGAAACTTGACTCGAGGTTAATTTTCAGACATTTTAATAAACCTCCATAGATCCCTGTGGTTATGACCGCACTTAGAGAACGGAATCTCCACACTAATGATTTTATTAAAATGACTCACCTCCTTCACCTCCAGCCCGATACCGAGAGTTGCCACCAGGCATGACAGCTTGATGTTGTTCTAAAGATGGAATCACAGGTTCTACCTCCGTGTGTGTGTGTGTGTGTGTGTGTGTGTGTGTGTGTACGTGTGTCTGGACATGAAAATTCACATAGACAAAGACTCTGTTTCTCGAATCTACACCAGCAGATGCTTTGTTTACGCTCAGCAACGTGACACGTGCGGAAGGGGACTACATGTATGTTTTCGTTTATGCACGAAGCAGATGTGTGTGTGTGTGTGTGTGTGTGTGTGTGTGTGTGTGTGTGTGTGTGTGTGTGTGTGTGTGTGTGTGTATATGTGTGTGTGTGTGTGTGCGCGCGCGCACATGCGTGCTGGTGTGCAAGCGTAAATTAGCCCACATGCGGCCCACAGTTGGAAAGTGAGTGGCTTGGTGAGTCAGATAATTGAATGAGTCAGCTGTGATGATTCAGGCACAAGGGTTGAAGGTGTAAGATGATTTTTTTTTTTTTTAACTTTGCCAAAAAGAAAGAAAAAAGACAGGAAATGACAAAAAGGAGGGTTATTGTTCATGTAACCTAAAACATTACAAAAGTGAGCATTCATATTGTGGTCTGTCCTTTGTGATTTGACAGAAAACCTTCAGAGTTTCGACAGGAGCTTCTTTTTCTTGTTCTTACAAATATTTTTTTCCCCACTAAAACTGAAAAAAGGGAAAAAGAACAGTTGCTGATGCTTTAAATTAGGAGTAAACAAGCTGAACCTCTCGCAGTGATCAGTGTTTGTTTGCAAAAGTTCACAGATTTACAGCTTTGAAAAGTGAAGAGACTTATGGAATGTAAAGCACAGTGCAGGAAGTTACACTCATACACTAATAGTCTTTAAAACAAATGAGGATTCAGATCGATACATTAATTTCTTTGGTTTAATTGCGCTTATTTAATTTGCATGACTTTAAGTAGATTTTGCTCCTTTAATTATGCCTACCCCTAAACATTCAATATGCACTTGAATTTAATTATCGAGGAACAGTTAATTCTGCAGCTGCACATCCGCTTTACCACAAAAAATTACATATTCAGAATCAGATGTCTTTTGGAATTAAAAAACGATTAGTCAGTTGGGATTTTCTACACTTGCAACCTGCTTACAAATGAAACATGGCATGAGCATAAGGACGGCCATGTTCTCATGAAGCGATTTCACTTAGTTGCAGTTGGGTAAATAAATAAATATAAAAAAAAATCAGCATAAACTTTTTGTGTGCTCCTGCATATGTTGTCTGCAGTTGTTTCTCTGAGTGTGACTCGGGTGAATAAACACTGCGGAGCCGAGGAGACGCTGAGCCTTCTGCAGCAAAGCAAAAAGAAAGAGAAAACCTAAAGCTGGTGACGGAAGTGCTTCATTTACCGATGTGCTTACCTGCATCAAACTTTCAGGGAGAGAGGTCAATTTCAAATCAAACAAATAAAATATTAACCATGAACATCCAAGAGTAAAAAACTGCTTTTGGCACTTTCTTTGATGCCCGCTGAGTCAGAGCTGCTGAGAAAGTTGTTTTTCAGGACTTGATAACCCAGTTTGCAAAGGCAAAGTCAAGAAAGGAGAAACTGTCCATGTACCAACCATTGTTTGTGTCTACATTGAAAAAATGGCCTGAAGTTTTGACATTAAACGATTTTTAAAAAGAAGAAAAGATTTATGTTATATATGCATTTCCACAACAGAATTTCTCGGGGCAGCAGAAAGCTGGTGTCGGATTTGATGGATGAGCTTGGCAGTTACATAGTGTTTCATTTTCAGAGACCTGGACATGTTAGATCACCAGATGGCATTGTCACATGGTGCATTTTGTGTATGCTCCATCATGGCATTGGTGTAGGTTTTTTTCTTTTTTTTTTCCTCCATTAACAAGTCAATTACCAATAGAAATACATGAACACCATAGCAACAAGCACTGATTCACTGAAAAAGGTATATAACCTTGATTATCTGGGTTTCTGATATAATTCAAGTCAGGCAGGAACCAACAACTAAACCGTGTTGGAGAGCAGGGATATCTCAACCAGTGGCGTTGTCAGAGATTTTTTGTTTTGCAGGAGATCCATCTTTCAATGACGGTACCGGGGAATTTGGGAATCTCCGGTTTATTTTCTACTGTAACATCGGCAAGATGTGTGCACTGCACCAGGCACATAACTGTGTATACATGATGCAGGCATACAGTAAAAACTCTGAAATTTAAAACTATTACTGCGCAACAGAGATGTAGGTATAAGGTTTACAAGCCGACCGCTTAAATACACCACTGAATGTAAACTTTAACACAATTACGTGGATGCACAAAACCAGTTGTAAGTAAAACACACACAGCAGGTTTTCATTTTGGCCTCACACACAAAGACCACAAACTCATGCTGCCAGTGAATAAAGCCTCCATTAGAAGAAAAAAATATGCAGTTCAATACATCTGAATCGTCTTTAACAGGAAGTGGTCCGAGCAAATGCACGAGCAGCACCTGTTGGCTGAATTACACCACACTGGTTTTTCCCAAATAATGAAAGAAAATATGTTTTATTGATGGATTTATTGCTTAGTCAGACATGAAATAGTAATATTCACTCTGTCGCATCTTTAATCTCAGGTCCCTGCTTCTTTTACCGTTAAAGGAGCTAATATTCATGTTGGAAAATCTCATGGGCTGGAATGTACCCATTTGTGGTCATCACACTGTTGAAGAGACAACTACAACGACAAATATGAATAAACCTGACAAACCTAATTTCAATGTACACATGAAAGTTGATCGATTATTGCATTCATACGATGATTTTGTCTTTGTTGAAAATATTACGACTTGATGTATTTGGTTCAATGTATCTGTCAAAAGCGTATTTTACAGATGTTATCATTAAACTTCAACATCAGATTTTTATCTCAGGAGTTGGTACCAAGACAAAGCAAAAAAGAAAGAATATTGGGTTTAATAACAAATGAAAGACATGAATGCTTTGAGCCTAAATACCTAACATAAGCCTTTTAAAAATATGAATCCAAGAGAAAGAACGCCAAAGCTGGGGAATAAACTGAACCCACTCGCCAGAAAACATCAAGCATGCATTAGATGGTGACTTGGCTGCAGAAAATAAAGCCCCAAGATTTATTATAAAAACAATGCAACACATCCAAAGTAGCTGGCAGAAATACGTGGCACTATAGTTTATATTACAGCCCACTGTGTGGTGCCCAGTGAAGCTCATACCCTACTAGACTGCCAGCAGCAGAAATTCAGCTCAGCCATTCCCATCAGATTGATACATTTTCAGCTTTTTTTCCCTCTCTCTTTTTTTTTTTTTTTTTTTTTTTTTTTTTTAATTACGAACCATTTTAAAAAATATAGGACACTGTGGCTGAAGTTCATTCATCAGCTGTGGCTCTCAGTTTTTTGGAAAAAAAAATGAAAAAAGAAAGAAATTTCAGCTTGCACGTCTTTCGTGCCTGCAATGCCTCCGTTTGTCTCTGTTGTGTTTGCTTTTTGTGACGAACTGATAATTTCAATGGAAACCGGCATGAAAACATCATCTGAAGCAACTTTTTAAGCAGATTTAGTATCAAAGTTTGCTGTACTTGTTCGGCAAAGCAATCTATTTTCTTTATTGCTGCTCATTTTCAAAGAACATATGTCCAGAAAAGGTTTGATTTTCCTGTTATCATTAAGATCTTGTTACGCCACTTGTGCCTCAAAACACCTCTCAAAGTCAGTTTTCTCTGTTTACATTCCCTCTCTATGAATGGTTACACTTTCATTATTTTGTACAAACCCAATACAATATGATCCGTTCTGGTGTGTCTAATCCACATTTGAGTTTATTAGAAATACAGTCGTTTTCCTTCGGCTCAAAAAGCGGTCCAATAATAGAGAATGATCAGTCAGACATGCCCCAGCATTTTTAGAGTGATACATCCATGAAATTGGATCCGCTTCTCACACTTTCATCCCGTCCCATTATTAATATTCTATATCATCCGCCCGGTTCCTGTGCTACATCCCATACTGTTTAGTGGCCTTGAAGGAAACATTTGGCTTTTGATTAACCATGCAATTATAGTGCAGTTTCTTCTCCAATCATACAAATTTAGTTGAAGAAAAGAAATGACATAAACGTGGGAATTGTCCCATGATGTTTCCGTAAAATTCCGTCACCACATATTGACCACTTGTACTCCTGAATTTTATACATGGGTTATATATAAATAAATCCTTAACCTCGTGTGGAGTTTGAATGTTCTCCCTGGAGATTTATTCATTTATATAGCAAGTTCCAGTTCATTTCACTTTCTATCGATATGACAGAAGTGCATCTTTCCTAAACAAATTACTTCAGATAACATAAATAATCTGACTTGACCAAATAGCAGTGACTACTTTGCTGATCTATTATGTGTCACTTACAGAAATAATCTTGCACAGATTGACTCAATGGGAAACAAACAGGTTTTTACCGAAATGACAGTAACTGTCTTTAGCACAGCAATCTGACACACTTCTAAAAAACCTAAAGAATAAGAAATCAGTGAAGGGTAATGAAGAGAAAGCAAAAGAAATCTGTTTAAAAGATGAATAGACATGAAAAGCCTTCGTCTTCCATCGCCATCCCTATGATTTACTTGGTGACTGTACATACCAAGCAGCCAATTACGAGGCCCGTCAAAATGTCAATCACTGTGAAGCAATTCACAGAAATCAAACAGTAAACTGTCACAGCAACATTATCAGGTGCTGGGGAGAGAGAAAAGAGGATGCTCAAGCATCAATTAAGGGAGCAGGATGTGTTGCTGAGGAGGGATACAATCAATGTTGACTCTGAGAAATGAGGAAGATGAAAAGGAACCAACAACCACATCAGATTTTCCACGCATTTCATGCTCATCTTTTACGAAGCCATGCAATCCGAAATCATGTGAAGAAAAAGAAAAGCACACTGACATGAAGTGTGTCACCACCTGTTGTTTTCCTCAGAAGAAGAGGGGAAAAAAACACTGACAGATAGGATTTACTATTTGAATTTGGTGAAGTTTTAATGTGTGGAAATTATAAAAATAGTCCTGTTGCAATGTGTCAGCGGGTGTGTTTCACACCAGCACCCTTTTTGATCGAGATCAGTGGGTTTTGAGAACAGTGCGAGAGGGTGAATGAGAACATGCCTCTCGCGATCTCCGTGGACTGAAAAGCCGGATCAACCTCTCCTGTGAGGCAGAAAATGTGGTTCAACAAGCAGAAAAAAGTCACAGCAAAAATTTTTTTTTTTTTTTTTTTAAATCTCTGATCACATGTTCAGTAATCATGGCATCAGTGTGGCCTTCAGATCGTGTCGCGTTTTTCCAAGAAGCAAGATGACCTTGGGAAGACCGATCATTTTATAATGAGGATAAAAGTTGTAAACTGTTGTACATACTTGTTAAAAAGCCAAATTTTGTCTTGACATGGTGTGTGAAAGACATGATTGTTGCGTGGGTCGGTCCCCGTTGGCTGGGTGTCACAGCCTGGTGCTTTGTTTTTGTGTTCCAGCTGTTGTGTGTCGATGTGAAGAGGCCGTGTGGTGACTGCAGCCCTTTGCTGTTTGTGTCCTGTCGGTGCGACTGCCCTATTTGTTGTGCGTTTGCTAGTAGTTCTTTGGATACTGTTGCACTCGGTTTCATTTTAACAAAAGAATTAAAATAAAATCGATGAACTTGGGGAAGCCAACACAAATATTATTTGAAGTTGATTGCTTCATTTACTCCAGCTTCATTTAGGTTCAGGATGCAGGTAGTGATTTATGAATCGATATAAAACCATCAATACTTTGGGTAACGAACATGTCTCTTTGTGAATCGATTTTCTTGTTAAGAAATCAATGTTGAGACTGTTTTTATTCAAATATACAAAACTTGATTGAATCCATCCCACATTATGGAGGTTTTGTTATTTACAAAGTTTTTTTTTTTTTCTCATCAGTTGATCGGACTTCTTCTGTGTGTCAGAAATGCATAACTGCGGCTGTTTTAAATGATCCAGCCTGCCTTGCTGCACTGCTGCTGCATGCTGTGTAACGGATGTGTCACCGCTTTCTGGTGCTGACAATGGTTGATCATAAATATATAGTGCGGCTGCACTTCCACATCCTAGAAACACGAAAACAATTTACCCAATGGGTTTAAAAAAATATGATTAGTTTAGTCAGTTTCTTATTCACGCATGGAGTTTTTTCAACTGTGGAAAAAAGGCACTCTGTGCACAATCTTGGAAAATTGTATGTACACTTTTAGCAATCAACAAAAACTTATCACACAATTCAACTGAAATGCATCCATGCTCAGGCGTTTTTCCATGACAATTTACAACAATTCAGGTTCGACTCTAAAACTGTGTTAATTTATCTGTGCCACTTTTGAAACACAATTCATGTAAGTGGAGACACTATAGATAAAAAAAAGACTACCTTTGCTTTGTACTTGGCAGAGGTGGATTATCATTAAGCAAATGGTTTCATTGGTGGAGCTGACTTTTCTGTAACCACATGCAGCATCTTCTGCCCAACTTTCTCTGTCTCTCTCCTCACTTGTTGACTGATCTGCTTCGCTGTATTTGTCATTGGCTGCTTCCCCCACATCTGTAGCTCAGCGAATGATCATCTATTGTATTGTTACTTCATCATATAAGAGTCTGACAGCTACCTGTTCTCCCCAGTGCCTTTGATCAATGTGTCAAGCTCATTTCTACGCCTATATTTCAAGTCTTGTGTTTGTCTGTTTGCATATCTGCTGGCTGCATTTGAGTTCTAAGTTACACGCGTGACCTCCGCAGGGGCACTCACAGCTGTAATCACGGTGTGTTTGCTGTTACTCCAGCATGCGCGATCATCCGTGTTGCCGTTCGTCCGTGCGGTTTGCGCTCATCAACACCTGAAGCGATCAAGACATTAAGTCAAACTCATATTACCTTTCGAGTCAATACTGCCTGCGTGAATCTGACTGACAGCGAAGTTGTTTACTTCAAAAGATGAGGTAACAAAGGATCAGGAGCAGCGCTCTTTGAAACAGCACTGCAGCAGTAATAAATCTCTTCCTCTGTGTGTAAGAGAAACAATAAAAAGGAGCAAGAAGGATGTGAAAAATGTACCGAATGTGGGAACATGTGTTTGCTTAGAGGACAGATGTACGAAAGAGTGTGTGTGTGTGTGTATGTGCAAGTGTGTGTTCCTGATTTTCCGTGCGCGTACGGGTAGGTGAGAGTATGTCCTAATGCTGCACTGCACTGGCGTCACACTTCTCTCTAGTGTATGTACCCTGTTTACTTTGTTCTTCTATCTATCTTCCCTGTGCTATGCTGGCTGCTTTCTCTACTGGCAGCTTTCCAAAAATGAACAGCTTCCAATATTAGTGTGCCTGAATACACACGCACGCACGCACGCACGCACGCACACAAGCACGCACGCACACACTCACGCTTTGAAATGATCCTTAGACAATATTACCAAGTCTGGTAAAAGTGAAATTGGCTTGGACACAGCCCTTCTAAAAAAAAAAAACTGCGGCTCTGCCAGTGAAAGTTTTGCCATTCCCTTTCCAACTTTTTGGACTGAAGTGAAATAAAAATAGTGATGTCCTGATTTGGGGAAGAGTGTGAAAATTTATGCAACAACAAAACTTGCCTCATCTGTGTAACATCTGTATTCTCCTGTTCCTGGATCATTTTGAATCCCACTTCACCCCAATTTACTGAATCAAAGTTTTCAATCTCTCCATATTATAGATGGAATACACAGGCATCTGTTTTAAATTAGCAGCAAGTGATTGGTCTTATTTGTCTTTGTGTACCTCATCTTCTGGACAACAAGCCTCTGCCGTGGACAAGTATTTCCTCGTCTATTGAAGAGAGCGATGGATAATTTCCCAGGTTTTCTGGGCAGTGGATGAAAGAGTCTGCCTTGCTGCAGATTAATTCAGAGCGGGGCTCAAGTTCTGCTGCTAGCTTGTTCTTATAGTGATAGTGTTATGGTTGGCAGGAACACTATTTTTCGGTCTGTCCCACTGCCTTCCCCAGTGTACTCTCCACATGCAATCCTGCATTCACCAGTGACAGCTGCATCTAATTAGTCAGCTTCTCCAGTGTATTTATGCCTTGTTTAAGGCCAGGCATGGAAAGTTGGAAGTAGGCGACATGTCAATACCAAACTCTGTGAATTACAACTTTTAGGTGAGAGAGACATTATGTGCCCAGGGCAGTTTTTACTTGACTTTTTTTTTTTTTTTTTTAACCAGGAATTGCTGCAGAGTTTTGACTTATTCAGAAGAGAATCCAGCAAATCAAACAAAAGAGGTGTCCTCGACAAAAGAAAAAAGTAAATGTTAATTCTGTAACATGCAGAATTTCACCTGAATTTGATTGGTATATCTTAGTTTTGCTGTATCTGGACTGAATTAATTAGATTTTAGAATGACAATTGGTCAAGTGGGTGACTGTTGTTATTGGTATTTAAGCATCCTTTACTCAGATGTTCCATTTTTTATTCAGGAGTGTTTCTTACTGTGCCTTTTGAAGGGAGATAATACAGCAATTAAGAGTGTAAATCACAGACCAAACATTTGCTGAAAGGATGAAAGAAATGGAAAGACTCAATGAAATTTTCAGACTCTGATGGCCCTCCCCAAGAAAATCACAGAATATGAGACTGTGAGCATGGAGGCTCCACCATTCCTACCACCAGCTTTTCAATGAATTCACGGTGCAACAAAACCCCATAAAACATGGAATAAAGGAAAAGAAAAAAATGTCAACATTATCCACTGTAACTCATCACCGAAAATCATATATCGATGATGACAGTTGTAAATTTCAACTGCACTGTATGTTTGCCATCTGAGGTAAGTCATCACCCCAGTTCATCAGCAGATAGAGGCGTTAAAAGGACATTCAGAGGGAGGTATTTCCTTCAGCAGCCTCTGGATCCGCTGCTGAAAATAGCTGAATTTGAACTGTTGACAAAGCCAAAGATTTTTCGTGTTCTGATTTGCTGCTGAAGTGTGCGAGGTGGACACATTTTTCCGCATTTTTAAATCTTGGATACAGAGTGACTTCTGGTCGTCTTCTCTCCACCTGCACTCGTTTCTAACAGTGACTGGTCAGATGTTGATTGTTGATAATGATTACAGCGGGGCCTGCGGTGGATGACAGACATTTAGATCATCCTCAACTCAACTGATTGGACTTGTTGTGTGCAGGAGCTCCGGGCTTTACAAAGTGCTTGTGCATGAATCACCACTGCATGCATAATTGCACTGCATCTGTGCATTCAATGACACCCCCAGCATAACCTCAGGCCCCTCAGAAGGCACATGCTATGCTCTTAGGTTGAAGCAGCCGTACTATCGACTGAAATTCATGCGTTTTCAGTGTCAGGCTTAGTTTTCCAGTCGAGTCGCCCATGTCCACGGGCTTGGTAGCAGTTCTTGACCTTCCAAATAACCACCATCACCTCGGTCTTGTTAACTTTTAAGAGTAGATGATTCTTGCCGCAACACTCCTCAAAGTTACCCACCAGCTCCCTGTAGTCAGACCCCTGCCCGTCTCTATTGCACCCCATCACTGCAGAGTTATTAGAGAACTTCTGCGGGTGGCATGATTCACAGTAGTACTGAAAATCTGAGGTGTGCAGAAATAAAGGCAGGACAGTCTCCTGTGGCACGCCAAAGCTGCTAACCTCCGCATCAGACAGGAAGCTCTCCAGCCACACAAAAACAATGTCGAGATTCTCACCTTCCCATTAAAATTCATGAGCTTCTGGAGATGGGTTGGTAGGTTAATGCAAAATGTAACCACAATAATACAGTTATTGTATTTTTAAAGGTGTATTTAAATATTAAGAGTAACAAGAATAATTTGTGCTTCTTCTACTACCATTGCACTTTGCTTCCCTGGACAATAAGGAGGACCAATATAATGTTACACAAACCAAGGATCAATTCATTAAGGCAGTGTGGCCTGATGTACAGTCTGTGCAGAAGCGTCTCTACTGTATTCTAACTAAAATGTAGTTTGCAGAGTTTTCGTTGTGAAGTCACCACTACTATAAGGATGTGTTTAGGCAAACTCTCCACTTTTTCAGTCTGAGGAACCCATAGTGCAGCTTCAGAGAAACAACCGCAAGAGGGGATTGTATAACATTTGTTAAGGGCATTAATCATTTTCCCCAAACCCCCGTTGTGCGTGGCATTGATGGGAGCCCGGTCTTTTGCCAAGTAATAAGTGATGGTCTCTGTACTCTCTGTGTGCCTCTGGGAGCCTCACAGGGATACATTAAACTGTGTCTCTTGTACTGCATTTGAAAAGAGTGAAAAGATGGTGTAAAAAGAAATTAGATAAATGTTTTCTTGGTAGTTATTCACATACAGAATCCACCCACCACTTTCCCATTCAGGCCTCTCTGTAATTTTACTGACAAACAGCATCATCGAAGTTGGCGACTGCAGTAAAAAGCTATTTCCTTAGCTTAATTTTGATATCTTCTCATTGTCCAATCTTTATTATGTTTTACACCATTACCCTATTATGAACCCTGGCATAAGACTGAGTCTGACCTCAGTATGGCAAGAAGTGACCATGAACCAGGTTATGCAAAGGTACACCAGCCCTGAAGGCGGATATCACACCGGGCATGGAAAAATAGATGGGCTGCACACAACGCAGCGCAGCAGGTTAATAAATGCGGACAGGTTATCTGAACTCTTATCAATTACTCATGGGCCTTCCTTAAGTAACTCCAATACAAAAATAATACACTGCAGTCAAACAGGCAGGATTTGTCCATTATCCCTCTGTTAACGTCCCTCTGCCTACTATTCAACCAGTCAGACAGCCAACATGTTTGCATTGGGAAAGTGACTAATGTGGAACAACAATGAGATAGATTTCTATTGTTTTACTTAATGTCCTTTCCACAAAACAACCAGTAAAACCAATGAACACAAAACAACCAGTAAAACCAATGAACACAAACACCACACTGATGTCTTCCAACTAGATGCCAGTGGTCCGGACATTAGCACATCGGTCACAGATTGTTTGCGTATGGAGTATGAATTGGGTGGCACTCATGTCTGGACTCTATCAGCAGGTAGCTAAAGGTTAGTACTCGTAAATCCTTTTTTTTAAAAAAAAAAAAAAAAAAGCGGTATTGATGCATTCTAAGTATAATTCCATGTGTCTAGAAGCCTGTCGGATCCACTTGTGTTAATTTCTTCTGTTGCTGTTTCTGTAACAGGAGTGTTTTTTGCACAATGGTATTATTTTTCTGATTATGCAAAATATTAAAGTTGAGCCAACAGATGCTCTTTGACAAATATGCAAAAACAAGAGCCTGCAAAACGCAAGCTATGGGTAGTTCAGCTCTAACTTCTTAAAAAGTGTCTTATATTATTTCTTTGACGTGTAAAAATCTAATTTAACAACCTCAGAAAAAGCAAAACCTCAGAGATTTCCCTCTAGAGGCCCTCAAACCCAAGTTTGTGAACCATTGATCTAAATATAGTGCTGTATTCCTCAAATATCTCATGTTAATGAATAAATCAATCACTAGACATTAAAGAGACTTTTAATGGACTTTAATTAGGAAAGTGTAGAAAGTACTTAGTAAGTGATTAAATACAAATTTTCAGTGTCTTGCACAACACAGATGGCAACAAGAGGGTCTAAATAAAAATCCCGACAGATTATCACAGTGGAGAAACCAGTTTCACATCATACCGACAGAGACGCTGAATGGATGTCCAAACTGAGTAAAGGTCTGATGACCCGTCTCACTGTGACAAATCACTACTTCCAAACATTCAAAGGAGTTAATCAGGACAATTCCATACAGTGCAGCAGGGACCTGCAGTATTCGAGGTAAACATAGCTCCCAGAGGTCTTCCACTAGATCCCCGAAAAGTAGCCAGTCCTCTAAAATGTGAATTCGAGAAACTCCCACTGGAATCCTTACAGGTGAATTATCAACTCGGAGACAGAAAGCATTTATAGGAGAGGACGGCTGAGCAATGGCCAGAGCCCCAAAACACTGAGACAGGAGGAAATTGCTGATATGTATGCCTTGGAGATGGAAAGTGACAGGCCTCTATCAATACAAACTGGATGGAAGACAGCACCCAAGTAATCAAAACAATAAACACAGCTGAACAGAATCACCACACAGTTGCTATGTGAAAGCTGCATTTCAATGACACAGTGCGGCATAACGAATATTACACTTCATATAAATATACTTTTTCATAACTGTCCTGTAAATCTAGCAGTAGTTGACATTTTCCTATGTGACTTTCCTCTAGTTTAGACATTATACAAAACGTAAGTGACACACATAATTGGAAATATATAGATAAGAATCATACAGAAAAATAATTACTAATGCATTACAATTAAAATAACAGGCAACACAATTGACAGGTGGATAAACATCACATGCATTAATAGAAAAAAAAAAGATTTCCTCTCTCTTAAGTGTAAAGTAAGAACATGTAATAAACAACCTTGAACCAATTATATTGGGTATGAAACATTGACAGCCTAAGATATAGGTGGCATAGTGTAACTTTATCGCCAATGCACCTTCAGCTGAAATAAATGAAATACCTCAGTTGTGGCCTGAGGGCCTGAAAAACAATCTGGACCTCAGAGGTGACAGCCCATGGATAAATAATGTAAATACTAAGAGACAACCTTTTATTGAAGTTTTTTGTGTGAGGGGACTATGAATGGATATAGTGAGCTTTCCTACTGCCTTGGGATGAAATGCTGTCACCGCACAGTGTGAGGGGCCCCAAGTGACATTTGTCAGTGAGACTGACTAGCATTCCAAATGAAGCATGTAACCTTTATGAAATGATAATCAATCATGCTTCATCAACCTCTTCCCAACACAAAAACACAAAATAATACTGTGCACGGTGCTGTGAATTATCCTCTGAAGCAAGTGCATTGTCGTCATCTCAGTTTACTTCATTTACTGTTTCATTACTCAGTTTGGATCCAGCTGTGAGCTGCCTAGAAACCATAAACGTAGCTGCTGTTTATCAGTTATACTTAATACTGTAATTACGGCATCAATCTACAGAACATAGGCCTTTTTTTGTTTTTCAAACTTCGTGACACAAATGAAAAAAAAACAAAACAGTTTGCTGATACGATGTACAAGTTATGAAAGCCCATACAATTGACCTATAATTAAATGCACCGGTCCAGTTAATATATACAGTATATCCCAGGCAGATATTCGCAATAATAAAACAGGGGGAAAAAAAAGGAATTTTTTGTTTGTAATTTCAGTGTAATGACCTATGCTTTATTTAGACCAGGGCTGCCAACATGCACATAGGCACACGTGTCTACGCTCTTCATTTTGCAGATGCATTTGCATTGAAGAAAGAAGACACAGTACCACAGGAAACCTCAGCATGTATGAAACCGTACAAAATTCAACAAATGACATCCCCTTTTGTTGCTTCGGTGACTTTCATTTCAACTTTCTGATTTTCAGTGCCTAAAATAAGCTGATAAACACAAAAAAAGCATAACACCAGTTACACTTACATTAATCTACAATCTAACCACTATCGAATATATTATTCTAGGCTGATTTATTATGTAAACTGGTTTTAGTGGTGTTAAACAACCCAGAAGCATATCAGTATTTCTCAATGACGCTCCAACACAACATAAACAGCACTGATCACAGCATAGAAAGAAGAATCAGGAACCCAGAAATTGGTGATAATTCACCATGTTTAATCACATATAGCTCCGCTCGACAGAAGTCTTGATAGAAAGAGGAACTGAAGCTGTGAGGTTAAAGCGCCTTGATTAGCACCCAAAAAAAAAACAAACAAAAAAAAAAAACATCAACATTACATATTGGAAAACCTAAATAAATCAGTCTTGCTTTAAATCAACCTCTCTTCACTCTAAGCTTTTTAATCCAGTGCTTGCAGATCCTCACATCTATCTGTGTCCACTGCTCAAGTAGAGCTTAAGCTTACCTGACGGTAACCGACAAGCTGATGAGTAGTAAAGTATGAAGTATTTGAAACATCATTTTAAGAGATGCAATCAAGTATAGTTCACCACAAAAGTTAATTGAAAGTTTTGTTTATTTTTCTTTAATAAGATGAACACATTGACTGGCTTGAGAGTCACTGCAGTTCCATATTGCTGTCTGGTTCTTTCCCCTCACTTTTGAGATGTCTTATCCACACGCACACGCGCGCGCACGTGCACACACAAGAAGCAAGTGGGCATGCTGATAAGGTCAAAACTTTGGGGATCTTAGAACAACTGTGATTCAGTGGCTTGATTTCACAGTGAGAACCATCAGCTCGTACATTCACTCCGAGGCCTGTGGGTATCCGCTGACTGCTCGTGGCTCACATTTAGAGGAGAGATGTATGTCAGGATAGCTACGCCTGTAGCACAAACACTGTAGCCACTGCGGACACCAGCAGCACAGCTGGAAGTTACTCGAACCTTTCTTGAAAAACAAAAAGTTTTAGAAGAGAGCTTTACGTTGTTTGGGAAGTTTCAAATGAAGATACAGCTATTATAACTAATAAATAGTCTCATAATATGAGGCAGCATACAAAAAAACAGACACAAGATCATGAGGGTCTATCAGAATTTTATGTTATATTGTGTTTAATTATTTAAAAAAATAATTAAAAAATATATAAACTCTACAAATTGATATTTTTCAAGACTTGTAATATAGAATTATTTTTTTTTATATAGTTAAATATAGATAAATATATATATCTAAGATTATTTACTTGTTAGTATCAGAAAGTATTCTAAAGTAGATAGGAGTTGATCACTTTGAATTTCAACTCAGTTTTGATCATATGGAAACATAAAATAAGACTTTATAAAATGTATTAATGTATTTATTTGACTTTAAGGATGCTTTTTTTCCTTCTGTTTTATTTTCTCACTTTTCTTTTTACAGGCTCATGATTTATGATTCACATGCGCAAAATAAGTAAATGAATAATAAAACAAATAGGAGCTCTCTTGTGCTTTCAGACCTGACCTTGTCTAACTGTTAGACCTGAAATTGAAAGTTCTGTGTGTTCCCATCACCCAATATCAGCCAGGAAACGCTGAATCAGATTAACTGGTTAAATTAATGTTGAAGCACAGGCCAGACTAATTCAGTAAGCTTTTCAGTTTCTCTTTCAAGCACGTTCTAATCATCGACTCTCCCACCTGGTGGCATACTTTGTTTGGGTTTTACCTTGAATTTGAACCAGTTTCAGAAGAAAGACAGCCAAATCTCCAAAGATTTGGCTTTCCCCCAAAGATCCCACGCAAGGGAACAGTTAAATAGATAGGTAGCTACTCATGGCACAATAGTGAGACTGGTGTCACATTATAAATACTTGGTTCTGTAAACTGTCAGCAGAGAAACTTATTGATTCTCTTCATGACTATGAAAACTGAAGTATGGTATACATTTCCTGTGTTCTATCAACCTGCTTCTAATGGAAATGAAAGAAATGAAGAAATGCATTTCAAATGTTAGAGCTCCAAAAGAAATCTAAATTAACCGAACAATTTAAGTATCAAAACATGCCTGAAATAGTACATCTTACTTTCTACTTGGAAGACTGAGGATGGAAAGAATGTGAGAACCAAAAAGAAATATTATACCTCAGTAAAGCTGATGCACTAAGCCTCCTTCAAAAACGATCATTCATTCAAACAAATAGTTGAGCACAAACCACATTGAAACCTGGTGAAGAGAACCCTATTAGCAAATTCTCTTTGCAATTCATCTTTGGATGATTACTCTGTTTTCTTGACAGTGTTACCACTGAATGCAAGACACATCAACCGCTTCATTAAAGTAAACGTCCCCGGTGCTGATGTATGTTAATGGACTGGTAAATTTTGAGCATGAGCTCGTACAGACTGGCAATTCATCAACCAAACAGTTGACGCTCAAATCTTTCCAATTTCCTTAGAGAGCTTGATGAATACAACATTTACATATAAGAGTTTTATATATGATTAATCCGCAGATGTATATTATCAAAACTCTGATAAATGAGTTCTGATGTGCTTATAAATCATCTCCATGATTTGCTTTTTCTAAGAGATCCCAGCTCAACCCATAAACATTCATAACTGGGAACAACACGATTAACGAACCTGCTCCACTGGTTTGTACCAAGTCATTTAATTTTCAGACTTATCTCAAGGAGCTAGCCGAACAATGTCATTCACTCTCTGAGTCTAATCAACATGTCTTTTCTCTCCTTTTCCCTAGATGTTCTCCAACAAAAGCTTCAGAAGACACAGGTTCAAACGAGAAAGGACGCACCATTCTGCAGCAGTTTATTACCGCCAAAGATCCCATTCACATATCAATTCTGGAAGTCACCTTCAATACTTAAAAAAAAAAAAAGTCTCTAGTGAAAAAGATTCTGTGCACAATTGGGGGGAAAAAAGTATCTCAAGAATACTAAAGAATAACAAATGAAGCATCCATCTTCATAAATCGACTTGCCAGCTAATTGTTCTCCGAATAATTAAACCGGAACACTTATAGTTACACCGGCTGGTTGAAAAGGGATATAGCGTTTCCCCTGGAGACACCATTGATTCGAATAAATCCTATTAAATGGTTGTTATTCCTTTTTAATGCTACGTTACACAATCATTTTTTTTACATGTATGATTCTATATGTCATATATGCTAAGGGTAGTTAAGTAAATCAAGGTTATTCAGGTGTGTGATCAGCTTCTGTGTGACTGATTTCACCGCTTAAGGCTAGTATGCAGGCTAAATAATTCATACACTTAATTTGCAGGCTGAAAGTGCTCAAACACAGTAATACCATCAGCCTTGTTCACAGAGCTATGAGACCAGATGCTTAAAAACAAGCTTTCTCTCAAGCCTTTTTCAGTTATATTCTGCCTCTCGGGCGTAGCAGGGTTTCATGTCCACTTCCAACAATGCTCTTCTCCATTAAAGGCATGCTTTATGTGGCTACTCTGAGTTAAACATCTCGGGTCTTATTTCACTGTGGTGCAATGACCTGAACAAGCAAAGCTCTACATCTTTTGATAATGACAGACCTGAAAAATCCCTCTGCTGGTATTTTTGTGACAAATGTATGTTGCACCAATGGGATTTTCCTTAAAATAAAGTAGCGGAGAGAGCCGTTGGTGGAATTTTATTGGTTGTTGGTTTGGTGGAAAACATTTGGGTATTTCCAGCGCAGGAGTTTTTCTCAAATACGAGGAACCACAGAAATCACAGGAACTTTAAATGTTGTGACTGCTACCAGACGATCCAAATATTGTAATATATAATTTATTGGCCTTGGTCTTTGTTCAGAAGGTAGTTACTTTTAAAATGTATAGACCATTGGCTCTCTTACAGGTATAATACAGGATTTTGATTTCCGGGTGGATCACCTAAATAATCGGTGGGTCTGTTTGTCAATCATTCTGACGAGCTGCTTTCGTGAGGCGGTTCCACGTGCTTGCACCCAATCAGCTTCTCCCTTTTGTGCATGCGCTTTCAGAGTGTTTATGTAGGCGGTGAGCTTCTGAGCTAGTACTTACCGATGGCGAGTCTGACATAATGAAACTGTAACTGTTTCGGAAAACAAGCTTTATGTATGAGCGAGGCCGATCGCAGAAACTGTAAACAGAGTCGTGCACGTCCGGAGAAGAGGAGATTAGACAGTGATAAACGCTGCTAAGTTCCACGATCATGTGAAAGACTGGGCTCTGGGCTTTCAGTTGGCGTGCATTTTGAAGGAACTAAAAGTCACAGAATGAGCATGTGCTAAGCACCCTCCAAAACAAAAATGTCAAGTTTGACATATTGGTGAAGAAAGTTAAACATATTGAAGGATTACTGTAAATAAATCCGAGTTTCATAAAGTCAATATTTTAGGTATAAATAAACAGCATATCTTGAAATGTAATGTACACATAAAAGCCGTGGGGAGCCAGTTGAGTAAATAACAGCAGCATCTCTGCTTAAGGCTGAGCCAGTTCAAGTCACCTTTTCAAACACATTAAAAACAGATGCAATAATAAACAACACAGTGCATCACATTGCACATATTAAGCTATTATTTTGCAGAATTTTGGAAACATACCTGATATTCCATATCTATGTAAGCAAAAGTACTAAAACTGTCACTATTTTGCATCTTTGACACAAGTTGAACCTCATCCATGTTGACTCAAGGATGCTGAATTCTCCATCACTTTATAATGAAGCTTTCCTGACACTCAGACCACCACACAAATCTTCTAGTAACCCCCTTGAAGGAAGTAAAAGTGATTGTTTAAGCAGGTAAGCCAGTAAGCTCATATCTATTGAATACATTTCATCAAGTTTATCAGATATAAATCAGTAGAAGTAATTTCTGCAATGTCGTAAGTCTACAATAGCTACTGTGAGTAGAAGGCTCCTTCCCCAGTTTATTAACTTGATGCAATCCACTCTGGGTCACAGGACATGTTGATCAAATTGTAGCCAGTAATTTACATGCTGAGACAGAGTGCAGAGCCATTACGCACGAGCTCCCACCATATTTACTTCTTTTGTGAATCACATGCAAATGGGACTGGGCTGTCACAAAGTAACACTATTCAACGTTATGTGTACCAGATGGGTTTGCTGTGAGTCAGTATTCTCTTATGTGGTAAGTGATGGATCACAGTGACTCCTCAGTCTCGTGTGTCATAGCCGTTTTGTCACATTCAGTGGCCTGATTTGGTCATTTATAAAAGGAACTACAAAGAAGTTACAATTGAAATGGCAGAATTGATGTGGCCATATGACTCGTCTGATCAACATGAGGAGATACATCGTCTGTTAGTGCCTGTGGATTTCAGACGTTGAGTGTTCAGGTCATTCTGCACCATTCAGACAAAATTTCTCACAGTGCTCTTGTTGCATTTGTTGAGGCACTGTCATCATGCTCCACTGATTGCCATGGCTGTTTCAAAGCGATGAGATCAGTGGTACGGTTGGCTAAGAGGAAATTTATTAATCACCATACCCTTCAATTTATGTTCCACTTCAGCCAGCCCTGTTGCTTTTTCATTTATTTATTTATTTTTGCAGCTGCACTTAAGGACAAGTATAATAGTAAAAGCACACAATGCAGAGCCTTTGTTGCAGCGGCTTACCATTTATTTGCACTTTTATGTTTAAGAATGGGTTGTGCAAATGAAACTATACCTTGTCACACAGCACACTGATAAAATGTGACAAATTGCAAGAGATTAGAAAAACCATCTGCTTGTAAATGAAACCAAGTCCTGTCACTTATCTTGATTAGTACATCTACAGCGCAGCATTAGTGCGGTACCTTCAAACCATCACAGCAAAGAGAAAATTGTCTTCAGGTCATTCTGTATCACAGAGTTAGAAAGAAAACAATGGAGAGTCACTCAGGTGCAAGAGTAGGCACAAAATGATAGAACGTCTTGACCACTGGTAGCTTCGGAGCCTTGGGAAAAAGAAAGAAAGACAAGTTCAGATTTCTCAGCAGAGGACTGTGAGGTGATTTAGCTCAGGGCAGACCACTCCTCAACCGGTATCACTGAAAGAAACTGTCTATTCCTGAAAATGAAAGTACAGTGAACAAAAAGCTTTTGGCTAAACGTTAAAGAAAAGAAAATTGGAGAGTAATTTTTTTTTTTCAAGTCTTCCTCTCCAGTCATCAGTAACATTTGTGCCCCGGTGCCAGATGACGTCCATCTCCCACAAACCCCGAACCAACACATTTGGAAACGAGACAGGCCTGTTTTTAGTTTTCGATTTACATTTTATCCATTTTGCGTTTACTTGCATGCTCGCTGCATTATTGAATTAGATTGTCAAACACTGTGTTGCCTTGTAATGAGACCCATGAAATAGTCATTGCACTCTTGTTCTGAGTGCCCTTGTGACACTTACAGCCGCACTTACTGCACCATTCGCTTATGAAGAAAAAAAAAAGATCTTATCTAATGGTTCCCTTACTTTCTTGCAAAAGTGGTAAATTATAGAAATAATTATATTATTCCTGATTAGCTGAATGGAGACGCTCTGACATTGCAGCAATAACAGAGGTCTGGAATGGAATTTTCAGCTTACATGAAAGTGTTTTACAGTGTCACAAAACCATGTCGATAGGAGCATCATTCCTTATTTCCAGAAGTTTCTTTTAGGTATAATAAGAAAAAAAAAACCCACTGTAAGAAAGGAAGTGTGGACTGTGCAAAAAAAAAAACAAAAAAAAAAAACATTCTCAATGAATGTAGACATTGACTAAAAGCTTGCTTGATTTTATCTGTAGTCCTTAAAAGTAATTTCAGGCGAAAAAAAATGGAACAACTATGGACTGTAACAGCCATTCACTTACACTTCATTTATTGACTGAATGGGAATTAGAGGAACACTTATTTGGCAACTGGTATTGATGATATTTAATACGGTGCCCATAATAAACAACTAAATTCTTTTTTTTTCCAATATAAATATTGAAGTCTAGGCATTTGTAGGTAACTTTGTCAGTGTCATACAGATTAATTTGGCGCCTGATGCGTTTCGACGACACAAGAATACAAAATAAACAAGGTGAAAGCAATTTCAAAGTGATATTAGATTCATAACAGAGTTGTGAATTCTGCCTTGTTGCTACTGATTAGTGAGTTACAAAGAACCTCTTAAATTTATTCTATTGGAAAGACGGCCCTTTGAGATGTAAAATCCCCATTTCAAACAGCGGACTAAATGTTTCGACTCTGTTAATTGCACGAGAATGGAGTCTCTGGCAGCGTTGTTCTGGAATTTCGTGAATTTCGTGGCGCAGGCGGTGGAGTGGGTCGACTTCCAGTTCTCAGGTTGGCAGTCTGATCCCCCGTCTCCACCTGTTCATGTATTGATGTGTCCCCGTGGTGAGGGAGCGCCTTACGTTAAAGCTGTCAGCATTAATGTTAATGTGCATGTTTATGGATGGAATAAATGGCCTGATGCAGCTTAGATAGTAAAAATAGATTTTATTATTGAGAATGAATTTATTTAAAAGAAATTCTGCACAAAAATAGCTAATAATGATGCAGTGAAGAGCAATTCAACTTCAGGAAGCATCTACAATGGTTGTTTATACATGCATTAGCAAGGCAAGGACATGATCCCTCCTCAGTACAATATAAATGATTTGCATTATGCCCTAATGAGAAATCTCTGGAACACTTGAGGCCAAATAGTTAAGATTAAATACAATCTTTAAAAGGTCAATTTCTGCATTCTTGGTCAGGTCTAATTACTTAAAATTCACCTTGTCTTAACATGGACCGCCAAGCAACTTCTACAATCGATCTGATTTTACCATGCTGCTTATCAGGCTTTGTCCAATTATTTGCTCTCATCGATATCCACTGAAATATACCGCATCAGCGTGTGTGTGTGTGTGAACACCTCAACCAAACACTAATATTCCCCCTCATAAGATCACAAGGATATTATGTAAAAGGCTCCAGGGATCACACTGCAGTATGAGGTGTGCTCCCTGAAATGGCACAACGCTTGCAAGGTGCTAATTTTCTTTCCCCAGAGGTGAGGAGGCCAGCAATCCTTTACCTTCATTATAGAGCAGATGCAATGATGAACTCTTTGTCTCGGAGGCAAGTCATTTAACCTCCTCTTACCCCAGCCACGCCGTTTGTCACCGCACAGTCACGCCATGGCGATGCCAGAGGAGGGCTGGAGGGATGAATGTCATATGAAAGTCAATGGACAGAAAGGAATTAAGATGGCAGTTCAAGATGAATTTTCCACAATGGGGCTTATGATTAGAAGGCATTACAAAGTGCATGGCCACTGGGGACTTAATCACATGGAAAATACAGGAGAAGATGATGAAGACAAAGTAGCATAAGATGAGAAAAGAAAAGAATCTGAGAGAATTGCTCAAGAAAAAGTCCCCACCTCATAATGGCAGCCTGTAAATAGGCAGACATTCAGGGGTAGTGCCGAAAGGATGTTTTTGCAATCAAGTCATTCTAATTCTTTCTCATTCATGGAATTCGGGATTAATGGAAGGGGTGCTGAATGGCATGGATAGACACAAATGATGCATATACAGTTGAATAACTCTGATCCAGAGGTATGCGTGATGCTTTTCAAAAACCCGGCGCACAAAATAGATGCTTGGAAACGTTTGAAATTTTTCAGGCAGCTAAAACTTCCAGAAACAAAAACAAAGCTTTTTTTTTTTTTTAAACAAACAAAAAGAAAGATTGAATTCATGTTATTCACATTTCTGCCAATTGTTTTTATATAAATATTCAGACTTATGTGATTTTTTTTTTAGAATTAATTAATGGGAAAACTAATTTGGTATTGCAGAAACACTGAAGCAGGATGTTCTACATAATTTCTTTGTACTCAAGCTTCTGTTTAAATGTATGACATTTCTGATGCAATTTATGTGCACGCTAACGCTATGCATCTGAAAAAATTTAAATGAAAAGCAACTTTTTTCTTTGAAAGAAGGAAATTAAATTTTAACACGTATTCATAACATAACCTTGAAGAATCATGTCCTCGGCTCAGTCAATGAAAGTTCAGTTTTGCACTTTTTTTTTTTTTTTAGACAAACTATGTAAAAAATGAACCGTCGTAGCATTCAGGAAAAATCCCAAAGATTATTTCAAAGTATTTGTCATGTTTCTGTCTCATATGTTGGATGAAAAAAAAAAACTAAAGATATGAGTGGGAGTAGATATGAAAACACTTCATAACAGCACCGAACAGAGGGGAGATAATTCAGAGCACTCCTCCACATCAGATCGGCAATGTATTTAAAAATATTTGTCACATTTTTAGCAGACCAAATGCTCTTTGTCATTTAGATTATATATCTGAACATTTGGAGATTTCTCAAAGACCGGTATCGGGAACAAGCAATTATCAGTCCGCTCAGCGAGAGTAGATGTAGGAGAATGAACACATTCATCACTGTTATCACGACTGCTGCGAGTATCAGTCCACTACAGTATGTGGGTTGCATTAATGTGAGTGGGACTGTGTGTGAGTATTGGGGGAAAAAAAAAAAAAAAAAGACAATATATTAAATAACCATGACCAAGAAAGAGCTTGTTTGTGTGGTGTGCATTTACAGGTTATTCCTTTATGCTGGAGCAGATAGAGGAGAAAAAAAAACATAGTTCAGGAAGGTCATTACGTGAAATGAGGTGTTGAATTATTTACCGTTATAATGATGATGCAGGAAGAAGAGTTGGGGAAACACTGTTGAGGAAAGCACCCTTGCTGAGAATCTCAGCCAACATGCATCGTGAAAGACGAGATAACTGGAATGGGATCAGTGGTTACCCAGATGAGTTAAGGAGACGCCTGAGGCTCGACTTTTAAAAGAAACCAAAGAGTTGTCTGAAGCAATTCCAAATAGACATGGTCTTTGATAGTTGATGTTTGGAGTTTCTTTATTTTATTATCATCCATCTTGCGTCAGTATTTCTTTATACATAAGTTTTACATTCCTACAAAAAAAATGTGTACGGCATTGTTAGTCTTCAAAAGCTGAAATGCTCCTTCATCCTACTAAAGAAGGAAGAAAATGCATTATTTACAACTTCTCTGTCACTACACTCTGCATACTGTATATGGAGATTTTCTTTCTTGTGTGAATACAGTGTGAATCAAATATTTTGGAAGATGTAACATATATGGATTTGCTGTTGCTCGTCAGATGTTCTGCTCCTCCTCAATTCCATGAAACATGTGCACGATAACCTTTGTAAATCCTGTTTCCAACAGCATGTCTAAGCGTCCCCCACTGATTGTTGGGCACCAACATATTATGTTTGGATATACTTCACAGTGACTGAGGCCTCATCGCTTCCTGAGATTTGGTCTGCATATTTCATAAACCTCTGACATAAAACAAAAATCAGATGGGACACTCCTCGGTCACTCATTAAAAAAAAAAACCTCATGAGTATAGACGTCGTGCTGTGCCTCCTAATTAACTCCATGAGAAACAATTAATAATGAAATTCCTCCCATCGCGTATGATAAAACTGATTTCAGACAGACATGCAGACCACTGTCACCCTGTCCACAATTCATCCATCTCATTAACATACGGCGTACGCCGAGACGTGGGAGGAAAATGAGCTTTTGATTTGTTGGCCTACTTAAAGGCATCAGTGCTCATATACTGCTCACACGACATCAAACCGTCAGTCCATCTCATTCAGCCTTTCATCAGACAGGGCCATAAGAGAGGCAGAGTCGAGCCCAACTGGATCTGGACTTAAGGTTATTTACACTTAATCATAGAGCAAACACAGAGAGAACATGCAAACTCTGAACAGAAAGGCCTCCCAACCCAAAAGATGTCCCATATTTCTGGCGCATCCATTTGCATCTCAGAGCTATTATAAGTGAGTTGATTCAATACGATGTACGAGCTAAGTGGATTCCACTCATCCGCTGCATTTTTCACCTCAGGGTCACCTCTAAGCGAGTGGAGAGCGACCTTTATGTTGCTTTCACACGTCCGTGCGGACCAGGAGGAGCATTTTGGCCTGTTTTAGCAGAGGAAAATGTTAATTGATACCAACGTAGATTGGTCTGCTTTCACACTTCGCACTCCGGTGCAAACGCTGTACCAACTGGCAGAGGGTCATGTTTCCATGACGATAGGGGAGGAAGACACCGTGTAGCTTCCACCAGTTCGTTACTAATGTGTGCAGCTCTTGGAAGCGCATCCTCTTCCCTTCTAACACCACCACTCCCTGTTACCTCCCATTCCTGACTTAGTCCTAAAAATCCACACGGTTAATCAGGTATGAAAGCGCTTGTTTCTTCACTTGAGACTTGTTGTAAAGCCTTCAACGGAAACTGAAGTCAGTCAGGTAATTTAAAGCAGGGCTTTAAACACAGCAGTTTTTCAGTCCTTTTGCTGTTACTTTTGCTTCATGTTCTCCTTTTTAATGCAGTTTATTTATTGTTCTGAATAAAGCTTGTTTTAATGATTCCAACTGGGTTTATATGCTTCATTTAATTGTGTTCATGAGGTGTGTTCTGCTGTGTTTTGAGGGCCGATCATCCTGGATTGTGCGTGTCTGCCTGCCGTGTCGCTCTGGGTTCTTGGGATTGCGGCGGTCGGGTGGGGTTTTGGTGGTGTTTGGAATTTGCGCTGGGATGGCTGGCGATGATCACCAACAATGCAACGAAAAAAAAAAAACACCCATGATGATTACAGTCATAAATTCTGGTGGGAATGTGAATGACTTGTGTCGGAATGGGGTTGTATGCACGTTTTATCCTTGTTTTCCTTCCATCTCCAGCACTTGACTTGATCAGACACATTCAACCATTCATGCTGAACTACACGTTGACACACAAATACAAAAATCAAATCACTAACTTTATGACTGGAAGGAGGCCAAGACAATTTGCGGTGATAAAGGTTTAACTATAAGTCACCCAATTCTAAACAAATCACTGTGTATTCTTTTCCCTTCAAGTGGAAAGTATAGCAGGTGCTAAAGAAAGGGTGCTATACTTTCCATTAATCTTTTATAGTTTATTAAATATACAGTAGATGATTCCAGATGACTGTGGACAGCAAACGTCCTCAACAGGCTGCCAGTCAAGCCAACAATCAACCCAATGCAGTTTGTTATGACTGTGCTATACTTTACTGCATGTAAAATAAAAACTACATTGAACATGTACATTTTTAAATGGTTCCTAATTATTAGTGGAGTTGAAAGTGCTACAATTAGCAAATTAAGAGAAAACAGCTTGACATAATTACATCACTGATGGCTGCATGCTTCCAAAATTGTTGTTGTTGTTTTTTTTTTTTCACACAGTTTGGCTAATGCATGATACCATGAAAAAAGCATTGTTGATAATGTTATTATTGACAAAGCTTTTTACAGTGTTTTATGAGAAGTTTTACACTGGTTTCATGCCACAGAGAGAGAGAGAGAGAGAGAGAGAGAGAGAAAGAAATACTGTAGATTATTGCATCAAAATGCGAAGCATAACTTATGCATTCTCTCTCCAGAAATGAAAACAAAAGAGCAGCTGAAAAAGAAAACATTTGCACCGTTATTAAACTCATACGTTTTGACATTAACTAGACATACCTTCAGGCTGTTGCTGTGTGGAATAATTCTTTTTTTCTAGTATCATGAAGACAGATAACAGGAAACAACTGTATGAAAATAAATCTTTTGCACCGTATGTAGTAGATCCTCTTGTAAATTCTATAGCTTAGGAATCGGCATACATTTCACTTGTGACAATGACTAAAGCAGAAGGAGATATTTAAACATTTTAAAAGAGCAGAACCTGTTCATATGCTGATATTGATTTGGAGTTAGATATATTTATGACATATATATATGTATGTATATATATGTATATATATATATATATATATATATATATATATATATATATATATATATATATATATATATATATATATATATATATATATGAAATCACTTCTCGGTCCTTATAGGTATCAGAAAATATGATGACTAACCCCCTGTGTCAATTGTAAAATAATTAATGGGACTAAAATGCTAGTGTCTCATTTAAACTATATGTAATCGTGACGGGAGACATTGGGCGGGCGCTTTAAATTATTCACCTACACGAGCGTGAGGGGCCTGTAATGAGTGTGGCCTTCTCAGAAAACTAACAGCACAGGTAATTGCTTTAAACAACAAGCAACTATTAACCCTAAGGAAGGAAAACACTCGTGTGTCATTGTGTAAAAGTCACAATCATTTTCAGGCTTGTTTGTATTTAAAAAAAAAAAAAAAAAAAAAAAAAAAAGCCCAGATCCATCATTTTTAGGTCTGAGATATTGCTGTGGCAGGATGCACATGTTGGAGTTATGAAGAGTTTGACTGGAAATCCTTATGGCTGATTTAAGACTGATAAGCCTGTTGCACTTGAAGCAACATATATCTGGAGATAGTTATGGGCTCACATAATTGATGTAGCCTGTGTCGGCGCTGATTGTGATGTGGTCCTGCTGTGTCTCTCCTGTTGTCTGTATGTAGGTCACTGACTGTTATTTGTGGTTGCAACAAAGGAAAAAAAAGGAAAACAACTTGTTTTGACCATGCCGACATTTATTTCTCTTTATTACACTTTTGAAATTCAAACCACTCGCTTCAATAGTGTTTTCAGTTATAGGAAAAGTTTAAAATCCCCGTTTCTGTGAGTCAGTCAGTATCATGTGATTTGAATAAGACATCCTCGCTGTCCACTACGTCAGGAGGCAACGATAACTCAGAAAATATTAACTGTAAATAGATCGAATTCATGAATGCAATGTCCATTTATGCACGAAGCTCATTGTCAGTTGCAAGAATACAGCATAATCTTAATTTAAAGCTCGAAAGAAAAAGTTAACGTTACTCTGCTGACTAATAAGTACTGCAAGCTGCCTTTTTGATATGCTCAAATGAAGATCAGGCTCACTTCTGTACGCTCTCTCCTCCAGGCTAATTGGGTTAATAAATCCAGCAGCCGATCCAGAGTATGATAAGATTAAACATTAGCACTGGTGGTGGAGTTCCGGAGTCCATCAGATTTACACTCCAGTCCCATGTGATCTGTTTATTTTCAATTAGGTCTGAAAATGAAGGATGTTCTGGCAGGGTGTGTGGGTGGAACAACACCTCTCTGAAAGTCTGCCATGGCCTGCTGCTCGCGCTCACGCTCGTCTTCAGTGGGAACTCTCGCTTCCTCAGCCTCGCTCCCAAATTCAAACACACACAATGGTTTCCATCCCTATCAAAATATGCTTCTCTATTTTTTTGTAAAACACTGTAAACAGATTTTTTTTTTTTTTTAATGGAAAACAGGAGTCAGCAAAGTGCACAGAAACAAACAAATCGCTCTTCAGCTAAGTTGCGAGGGTGTGTTAATGAATTAGAAATTATCTGTTAATATTTTTACCTCTTAATTATTGCTATTTAATTTGATTCTCTTTGATGTTTTGTATAATTCTGAAAGCTGAGATAAGGACTTCACTTTGAACCTACTGAGGGAGAAGACGTGAGTGTTAACGGTGCAGGTAGCAAAGCCCTTTTGCTTACAGTTTCTGTGCGTTGTCAGCTTTTTAATATTTTTTTCCTCTCCCTTTTTTCTTTGACTGTTAAGTAATGTGAAAATACGATGTTGTAATTCATTTCAAATAAATTCAATAATATATCTACTTTCCTACTTATAGTAATTTGATATTCTCAAGAGACTTTGCAGAGTGGCGAATATAAAATGTAATATGGAGGAGAAAATTACCTCAGGAGACTGAGGAAAACACATCACTTTTCATTTTTTTCAGTCACAAGTAATTTGTAATGCATTACATTTGAGGATCGATGAGATTAATGTGTTGCAGGGGCAGGATTTTAGAAAACAGCCGCGACCTGTCATGGACTCCGCTCCCTCTCTGAGCATGTGTTATAACATCTTGCACCGAGACATTAGCGGCAGATCCTTTAAGACCGGTAAGCTGCGGGCGGTGAGTTGCCTTCTACATGGGATCACATGCATAGATGAGCCCTGTCCACCCGTGGCCCTGAGGCCTGACATTGTTGTAGTAATAAACAGGTGAACTGATTACTGTTACACTCAGGGAGGTTAACAACTACCTGGTTGAAGTTGCAGTGAATCTAGAGATAGATTGAAACTGTTGAAATAAACTCTGGTTTTCATATAGGAGATTAATAGCTGCGTAAAAATCTCTTAACCATCCACATATGCTTTGCTTATCTATATTGACTTTGTTTCCTTTTACTATCTGTCCCTTTCCCTCCTTTTGCTCGAAGTCTCAGTGCCTCCAAAAATAAACTGAATGTTGTGATTTTTGGTTGAGGATCAAATCAAAAAGCCCCTACATCAAGTCTAATGCTATATTTCATCCTTGTGAGGACAGTTCACACTATTTGAGACACACTAGGCAAGTCTAACCATGTATAAAGAAAACAGACAAATCCAATAAGGTTCTGAGTGAATCTGAAAAATGTAGCTGAACTCAGAATGCTCCGTTTGGTGATACTTTCCAGGCTACGAAGGTTACAGTAACCCCGCAGCGGGCCAACCTCACAAACTGACGAGGATTATTTCACATTTCTCAGAAAAGCGGGGAATTGGTTGTTTTTGATCCACAATCTAAAAATGACTAGCTGAAGAATTGTCAAACATATATATATATATATATATATATATATATATATATATATATATATATATATATATATATATGCATCTAGTACCGATGGCATATTAATACTGAGCTGGTCAAGTGTGCTCATGTGGACTGAGTTTCTCGACCCGCTCTGTCACAGGGCATCTCTGATGGAAATAATCAGCACGAGTGAGTTGTATTCACAGTCCAGCCTCGGTGTCAGGGTTACTGTGGCATTGTTAGACTCATGTTCATCCGTGGTGTCAGGGTCGCTGGTTTCTCCGGAGCGTGTGGGCTGAGCCTGTATGTTAACTGGCACTCCATGCAAATCTCAACTCTTCCAGCTGCGATGAATCTGAAGCTCCGTCAAGTCCGAAAAACGTGACGTTACAGAACGGTCGTCCCTGGAGCACCGGAGTGGTTTTAATCCCAGTCTGTCCGCTCGTGTTATTTACATATTCTGGAAAGGTATAAGTGATCTCATGTCTATGTTGAGGTCACTTGGTGAGGCAGTTTCTAAATATCTTCATTCAGAGATACACTTCAAATCTTTAAAAACAACATAATTGCTGAAACAAGCTTTTAAGTGAGACCTGATGCATGTGAGTCACCAGATGGTATTTGAAGTACCTTTTGGGGATGGAAATATCAGATTGTTTTTCTTCAGTTCAGCTAAAAACAAACTGTTAAAACAAAGAAACAGTTAAGCTCTATGGAAAACAATGACATATAAAGTGATGAACTGTGCCAGATATTCTGGTATTTAACTGAGGTGGCACCAAATATTCACAAATGGAGGTACAGAATATTAATACTTACTTAGTGAAGCAACATTTTTTTGTGAAACAATATTCTATGCATAATTCTGTCCTGCATATAGTTTTACTCATATTTTAGTGCAACATAAACAACACTTCCCTCCCTACCAGGGCCGGTTTTAGCTATGGGCAATGTGGGCGACTGCCCAGGGCGCAATCTATGTGAGGGTGCACTGGCACCGTGCGCACGAGAAAGAAAAAAAAAAAAATTCGCCAGTTTTCCAGACTTGCACCGATTTCCATGTCAAGTTAGTGGCATGAGCGCTGGGGCGCCCTCATTCGTCACGCCATACAGCTTGTGTGTCCATTCGGGCTGTCCGAAGAGGCGGGGGGCCGGGGACGACGGGGTCAACGAGCGACTACATAAGTTGGCGGGGGGCCGGTGGTGCACGAGGGGGAGAGGGTTGGGGGGCAGACTGATGCCAACACATACTGCTTCAAAATTGATTGTATTTCATAATTAATACGGTTGTACGGTTCTCACCCAGGGTGCAATTGTAGCCAGAACCGCCTCTACCCCCTACTGACACAGTCATCTTCACTAGAGTTATTTTTTTAACAGAAATGTTTTGCTTTATATCTAGCAGCTTATTCTTTATATATACTGGATATATATGTACACGTCTAAATGTATTTACTCACTTTCAGGTGAATTTAATTGATGAAGGTAAATATTGGCAAGATAAATAAATGTGATAAAACAGTAACGGCTTTAACATTAAAACAATACAGCAGTGTTTGAGTATGCATTTCCAAATCTCATAATGCCTCTAAGAGTAAACAAACAAACAAACAAAAAGGAAAAAAGCAATGCGGGTCTAAGTCTGAATGAATTCACAGACAAGTATATCAATGGGCAAAAGTCTGCATGCTCATGCAACCAAATCCAAAGGAGAGGGGGAAATCATTGACAGAGTGATGCTTGGCCTCACTCAGCCCCTATTGATTTGCTCACTTGATGAGGGCAAGGTGAAGGACACAGTCATCAAACAGAAGGGAGGGAGATGGGAGAAAGAGGTGGCGGATGATGAGAGATGGGGTAAAGTGTTGCAGCAAGAGAATCAAAAGGGGAATGTGCAAAAGTAACGGAGGAGGTGAAAGGAGAGAAGGGCGACTCTGCAGGAGGCTGTCAAAAATAGATTTACAAGAAAGTTAGTGAAATATTAAAAGAAACGTGTAGTAGATCATTTCGGCTAAACACAGTTCGGCGACTCACGCCACAGTGTAAATCACTTATGTACCGCCCTCAGTTTGTACATTTAAATCATAATGTCTCTTAACTTTGCCTCCGCGCTCGATCCTCAACACGCCTCACTTTGCTCACTGATCTGCCTATATGTCTACAGCCAACAAAAGTGTGGTTTATTGATGGTAAAGGCTCATCTCTACACTCTGGGGTGTCAGGGTATCAATGAAAATACATCAGAGAGGAAGCAGTCAACTTCAGCCTCCACGCTGACAATAAATCTGAGGGCAAGAGGGCCGCATAGGATATGTGGAGAGAGAGAGGGGGGGGGAAAAACTCGTTCTCACTGATGAGAAAGGTACGTGACGCAAAAGGACACTCCATCTCAAATGGGCTTCTGTCAGTTCAGAAATGGAGAGAGGGAGATGAGCGGAGGATATGAAAAAGACAACAGATGAGCAGTTGTCTCCACTGCAGGATCATATTCTGTGAGCCTGTCAACAACACACTTGGAAAATACAGCTGATTCCAATGAAGGGATTAAAAAGGCAGGGAGCGGCACGGCTGAGAAATACACTAAGGTGTAAAGTGGAGAAAATTTCAAGAGCTGTTGGACGAGAAATAACAGCTGCTATTGCAGACTGAGAGTGAGCGCGAGCAACAGTAATGGAAGATGAATTTCTGTCGGCTTTTGAGTTCTGCAGGCAATCCCACGCTCACCTGGCATCTGCATGTCTTGTCATTTCATGAACATCTTATATTTGTGGTGCCAGTTTGAGCCCTTTCTATGTGGGGACAGATTGTTGCTCTCCAACAGAGCAGAAGGTAAAAACATTTCTAGAGAAAAGCTGAGATTTTCGACACTTTCCCCCCATAGAGAGAATCTCCCCGCTGTGACTCCCTGCTGGAGGGCCTCTGTCGATGAAGTTTGCATGTTTTGTCTCCATATGTTGGTTTTCTTCCTTTCTCCAAAACAATAAAGGTTAATTGGTGGCTCTAAAAAGGCCCATAAATGTGAATGTGTGTGACTATTTCATGTGTGTTTGGCCTGTGATGCGCTGACGACCATTGTGGAGTGTTTCCTGCTTTCACCCATTAACGGGTGGGAGTAGCTCCAACAGTCTAAATTGGATAAAATGGGACAGAAGCTGGATTTTTCCTGGATTTTTACACATTGTTTTCAAATTTTGTGCCAATAATTCAAACACATTGCCCACAATCATCAACAAATTACAGCGTAATGTAACCAGCAGTGGCATACTGTTTAACACTCCAGTCTCACGGTGAGAAAATCCCCAGTTCTTTCTCAGGGTTGAGAGCAAATTCAGTTTTTAAGTAAAAATAGCAAACTTGTACAAGGGTGGGCTCCAACCCTCACATAGATTGCTGAATTTAAAAAGCTGTTGCATGATTTTGGTGGTAAAATGTGACCCTGTTTTGTCATTATCTGGTATCTCCTTTGGTGTTAAACAAGATTTCTCTTTATTACTGTGATACCAGGGTCTAGCTGCTAATTGTAAGGTTGCATCTTTAATTTTTGAAAACACTCCGTGATGCTTTCAATTAATTCAATCAATTTCTCCATAGAAAAAGGCAGAATAGTGCATCCACTGCATTACTGGACTGATAAAACAAAACGAAACAAACAAACACACAAAGAAAACCCATGATCACAGAAATCAATAATGCACAGGAGTACTTGTCTCAGCCATGTACGGCGTTATGGATCTGTGCACCAGATCATTTAAGTACTACTTGGTGGCTTGCAATGTATTCAATTAAAAATTCTCAAGCTCTTAAACATAACTCTTAAGATGTATCCATTCTTCTGCTGTAATAACGATGATCCAGCAATATGAAAATATAATATTATTGATTATATCCTGGTGACTATTTTTGAATAAAAACATTAATATTTTGTTGGACCCTTTTGCTCTCCATGTGCAACACACCACTATGCTCTGTGTATTTGACCCTTTGTTATCACATCCAGTGATAACTTCTGCAGCAAACTGGGCTGCAGCGGCTCGTCTGTTGCATCAGTCTCAGAATTTGTTCCTCCTCAGCGAGCCTTGACTACCCATGACTCTCCTGCTGGTTCAACAATTTCCATTTCCTGTTGACAGTTTCCGAGTCTTGCAGACTGGAAACTCTTCACCGGTGCTGTTGTTCTGGAGATGTTCTGACCCATACGTCCTGTTAGGACAAACTGACCCTTGTCAAACTTGCTAAAACTTTCTGGCCCGTGTTTGATATTTCTAGAAAATATTCACTTGCTGCCTAATAATGCTTGCCAAGTAACAAACAGAAAGAATGTGTGTTTCATTAGTTGCTTTCATAAAATGGTGCAGTGTGATTTGTCCTTTGTGTTAAATAAGTTCTTGAGGAGCAGCGGATATCCATTACGCTGTGTCAGGGGTAACTCGGGGGTTTCGCGGCCTTGCTCAAGGGCATAGAGTGATGGAAATTAAGATGTAGAACAAGCCCTGGCTTTCATTTTCCCCACTGAGCTCTACATCATCGGACCAGCAACCTTACATTTGCTTCAGTAACCTTTAGGTCACGCCATTATGACGACTTTGCCACAAAGCATAATGCCAGTTAAGTCATTTTCCGACAAGAAAATCTCTGTCACGGCTTGGATCGCCAGTCCTACACAGAATGTATGCTCAAATCATATTACAAGCTATTTAAAAGCCAGCCAACGTCAGCACTATGTTAGTGTTAATAAAGACAACATGATACAAGTGTACGCCTCGACAATCCTTTCCAAAGGTAATCATGCTGACTAGATCAATTTCTCATCATTTTTGCAGGAGCTGCGACACTAACAAGAATGTCCCCACATTTCACAATCACAGTAGTGGTGAGGAGGGACACTGCAGAACTTCAGACATGAACATGAGTTTAACCTGTAAAAGATGCTCCATGTTGCAGATATTAAGTATACAATGCTACATTTTTTTCTGGTCATGCCACAAAGTAGAATAAATCTATGGAAATAACAGTGCAGTGGGTATGCTTTGAATTTGTAAAAAACAATAGATTAAAAATAGAATGTATTACAATATTTGAAACAACACTTTTTGTTTAAAGGTGCCTTAAGGAGTTTGCACGTTTTATGCGAAACAGCGCCCCCTGCAGGCCTTGGGCGTAATGCAGCTTAGTGAAAAACTCGTCCCTGTGGCTCGTGTGCACGGAAGAGGGGGACTCCGTCTTCGCTCGTTTAGTAGCTCTCGAGTAAAATGTAAGTTTCTTTTACCTGGTGGGGTCTGTGCTGGAGCTGTGGCAGTGCTAGAAGCCAGTTTTTTTCTTACTTTCTGGAAGCTTCTGCTCAGTTGTTGCTCACTAAGCATCTGGCGGAGTAATGGCGGACAAAATGAAACCTAACCAGCCGGAGAGCGCATTACGTCATTCCTTTCAAATTCTCCCAAAAAAAAAATGCTGGTGCCGGACCGGCACTGCAACTTTCAAGTGACAATTTAGCGCTGTTAGCGGTACTTGTAATGAATATGTCAGGGCACATTGTACACATCATTAAAAATGTGTAACATATTTATGGTGGAAAATAAGTATTTTTAAGGTTGAAAAACTCCTTAATGCACCTTTAATAGTCTTAATTTAATTTGCATATATTTGACTTAAGATTTAAAAATTAGTATTTATTATTTGCCAGTATTTCTACTTTGATATTTTTTCACTCTCACAGTAGATTATTGCACATTACTGTATCAATTGCACCTCAAACATTTAAAATATATTTTTAAATCAGTGTTGAAATAGTGTAATGTACGAAGATATATAGAATAATGCGTCTTAAAGCATTCCACTGTTCCTTGACAGGAAAATTGTGACTTCGGTATTGTTCAACTGAAATCATATTTCATTACAGTCCTGCCTATTTCAATTATTCAGGAAAAAAAAATTAAAGGTGACTTGAGTTAAAAACTATTTATGTGTTTCTTTTCCATCAAGATGAGAAGGGAGGTGCAGAGCTGATCTACTGGCTTGGAAGCATTTTAGAGCAGTCATGTCACAAAGCTCCCTTGGCTCACAATGATTTGTAATTTGTAATTACATGAATTGATTAAAATGACCTCACCAGGTTACAATTTATTCAAAAAAAAAAAAAAAAAAGGAACTCAATATATTATGCTGCTGAGGCGTTCAACTGACAGATTCCGATTCTATGCGGGAGAGAAGGTGCACAGCCGTCTTTTTACGGGGGTTAGATGTTATAAAAATACTGTCTCTCTTGAGCAAAACTGTCACATTGCGGTGCATCTCCAAAACCAGCATTGATTTGCTTGCATGCCCTCACGGTCCATGGCAATGCAGACACCTCCATATCCCTCAGTCGGCATGAAATCTTTGTTTAATATTCTCGGTATTTTTTCAATGGGGAGAGACTGAATAATTAAAAAAGGGATGCAAAAAATTGAAAGAGGCTGATCCCTAAAAGTCGAGTCAACAGAGTGGTCCATATCACTGGCAGACATTACATCTGTCGCCACTTATCAATAACTCTCCAACTGCTGCTCTCCTTTGCTGTTAATCACATCCTGCAGTCAGGCCACTCAATTTGCCTCTGAGTTTGTTTCAACAGACTCTCAGTTTGTCGACAGCCTGGCACGCCGTGAGTTATGTAACCAAACCCCACTCCCAAGTAGCGATAACTGATGTGCATGCATCAAAATTCATATCTCTTGCAAGACCCTAAATTATTTGTGTAGCTTTTACAAGGCAAATTAAATCTCACAAAGATGTGTGTTTTGCTACGTTGCTCCATCCATCTTCGTCTGGAGCAGTAATTAGATTATCACTCAGTTGATGAGCCTCCATCACACGGCCACCCATTTAGTGAACTACAAACTGTGTACGCACGGATACAGAAATAAACACACATCAGGGTCTCTTTTTTTTTTTAAGCTATTCTAATCAGTTCACAGAATGCAGGAAGCATTTCATTCATATGCTGAACACTGAATTACAAAAGCCTCCACCTTTGTGAGAAAAAGACCTTCTTCAGAAGAAAACCGCGTAAAGCCGTGTTCATGATTCATTTGTAAAGCAAAATGTGTATGTTTATTTTTAGACGTGGAGTTTATGTATTCTAATTAGTTTAACCATTATCCAGAGAAGAATAAAGGATAGCTTCTGGCTGCGCACACACTGCGATGCCTGTAGTACATGAGGCATGTGCTGCACGGCGCCTCAAGGTTCAGAGAGAGAAGAGAGAGTTAGGCATTAAAACTACAAAGGAAGTGGAAGTAGTTCATAAAGGGACAGATAAATGTGACTATTGACGAGTCAGTTTCACCTGTCCAGTCCTCAGACAATGTTTAATCAGATAAACCTGAGTCGATAATCAAAACAGCACCAGGATGTGTTCTGCTTCCAGGGAAGCTAAAGTTTCAACCAGACAACGAAACCTTGCGTTTTCCTCGCACCAGTGTGACACAATGACACAATGAGAAATTCTCACAAATACTTCTAAGTATTCAAAAGCCTGGTTGCAGGGGAAATGATGTTCAGAAAATGTCACTATGCTTCTTTTTTTTTTTTTTTTTTTTGGATTTTATCCAAAAAGATTATCCAAAGCTGCAATCAGCAGTAGAAATATTCAGAAAAGACTTCACATTTATGGCACATTAATGTCTGAACACACTCTGAAGACATATCCGAGGTCACTACAGGGGATGATGAATAACAGAAACATAACAAGAAGAATCTGTGGTTGAAAGGTCAATGTCTGGAGATAAAACTTTTAAGTAAGATTTTGTTTAAAGCAAAGAAAGCGAAAAACACTCGGTATAAAAAAAAAAAACCTCTTATCTAATCTTTGTGGAAGCGAGGGGAGAACCGGGACCGGACTACATCCTTTTAGCAAGCTTCAGTGTCTAAGCTTAGCACGTAACTTATTCAGCACATCATCCCTGTTTCACAGCTGGCCTCTATCTTCAAACACGGTGAAAACCCTCTTGCCTTTTCATGCTATTCAGTACACACAAACGGAGGGAGCAAAATGGGGGGAGTAACACATTAGAAGAGGAGATTAGAAGATGCTATCTACATCTGTGCATAGCCCTATCCAAACTATTAATCAAAGATTCATTCTCCCCTTCATCATGAAGACTGTTAAATCCTTTAGGAGATGAGAGAATTACTGCATCTTTACCTCTGTAAGCTCTTCATTTCTGCAGATTTATAACGGCATAGTGTCAAAGCTCACAACAGACCGACAGCCTCACTTTGTTCTGAAGCATTAGTCTCTTAATCTCTTCCTTTTTGTGTGTGGCAACAGGAGTGTTGAAACTAAGCCACAACCACGAGCAAAGTTAAGATGGTGAATAAATGAAATCCTCTGAAGCAGCTTATAGATGTGGCGAAGATTGCAGTCAACGCCATATCTGAACGAGTCCACTTTTCCTTGTTTATCAGATGTACAAAAGAATCCAGCTTTATACATATCCTGCATAATTTGTTTTCCACGGCACAAACAACTGTCAGTGTTTACTGATTGCTGGGTTGTTAGTCTAATGATAAACCTTCTTATACACGAGGCAAATAACAGGTGCCAACCCACTTTTCCTTTTTTTTTTTTTCTCATACTAGAAGAAAAAAAAAAAAAACCAATCCTTATAGCCTGTTTTTATTTTAATTGTTGGACCATTCTTGTCTGAAATAAATCCATAATCATAGCTGTGTCGCTTCTACCATTCAGGCGGGTTGTTAATAGTATTTGTTTGTGTGCAGAGTCAATAATCGTCTGGGATTCTGTCGGTTGAGAGCACCTTGAACGCGATTGTTTTAGTCACAAACTGTGATATGACTCTGTTAACATGTCAGCGCTACACACAAGGACAATTATTTCTATTGGCTATGGACATATGGGGTAGTTAGTCAGCCAATTACAAGCGGGCGCTTCTGTCCTAGATCTTGAAGGATAATAGAGGCAGTAATTATGATGTGTTCATTTTAATGCGGTTTTATTGACAGGCATGGTAGCGGCTCAGCCTTCACCCCCAATCGCACACCGCTCGTGAAAACTGCTTTCCAACTCAATTATATTTGACATTGCGTTTGACTCAAACCGGTACAGGTAAGAAATGACCACAGAGGGGAAAACAATTCAAATACAAAAGAGAAGCAAGGTTTCAAACGGGAGCACTTTAAAAATAATTGCTTACGCTTATTATTTTCACAGATGCAGGCAGAAAAGAGTCTTATGGATCAAAGTCTTCATGGAAAAGTTCACAATTATTTTTTTCCTTTAAATATGTATAATATTTATTCAGTAATTTCTGTTTGATACATAGATGGTCAAAGGTCACATTGTTGTTTTATTCATTCAGCAGCGTAAATGGTCCACTGAAGGTGGGACACAATGCAAGAGTTGCAACAACAGATCACACATTCAGCGGACTGGCTCATCATTTACCTTTCTCTTGTCCTTGTGAGTGCTTCCTATTAACCTCTCTCTGGACACCATCATTGATCTGACACTCTCTTTGCTGCACTCCACTCTGGATAGCCAATCTTTACCAACCTTTTTGTCACAATTGTTCATTTTTTTGTCCTTTTCTTCTCCTTTCATGGTTTTCTATTTATTATTCTGGCCTTTTTGTTTTTCCCTCCCCCTCCCTGGAGACTATGGATTCATGGTCGTCCATTTGTAACCATGTCCTTTAAATGGTGTTTAGCCTCATCTCTGCATGCTTTGCGGGTGGATCATGACTGATGGCCAAAAGGCGCACAACTCCACTCGGGGTGCCACCACCCTACAACAGCCCTCTATGTCTCTTTATTTCTCTTCCCTTCTGTCATGTCTATCACTCCGTCTCTCCCTGGAAGGTACTTGAGGCGGGCAATGCAATGCATCATGCTTCCACTCCACTTCTCAGTGTACAGGTAGGCATGTTGAAGCCCGGGCTCTGACAAATAGATATAGGGATGGCTGATCATGTGATTCAGCTAGCTCACATCCTGTGCTCCCTCTCCCTCTCTCTCTCTCTCTCTCTCTCTTTCCCTTGAAGGACACTGACGTCATGGGCAGAACGCGAGCTGGTGCACTGACTGTGTCAATGTCACCTTATGTTCTGCTTAGCTGTTAGCATGGCGAGCCGGCCGCCGTTGCTCTTGCCGTTACTGGCCTGGCGGCCTTGAGTGCAGCAGGGTGGAGGCAGTAGAGTGAGTGACAAGTTGTCCTAAACCGCTACTTTAAAACCTGCTGTGGCTAACGACGTGTGATCTAAAACCGGTATGAGTGTGAGGTTATGCATGCATGTGTGTGTTTGCACATGTTGCTGGTGTGTCATTACATCTGCGGGTGACATTTTTTAATGTGCTTTCATTTAGTTTGACAATAAAAACATTGTCCATTAACCACCTAATATACATTTAATCTATTTTAACCCTTTGGTAAAGGTCAAAGCGCAAGAGTGATCTAAATAATGACCAAATAATGTTGTTTAGCATACATGGCTTCCTACACTTTATGTGTATGCTATTTATTTTTCACTTATCTTCCTGGAGTACATGTTCATGCTGAGCAAGTGGCGGTCCCAGCCTCAAGGTATTGTGTTCTGCGTGTTACTTGACAGTGATTCATGAAAACCTCATTTGCGAAATGAAGTGAGAAGTGAGGATGAAGGGTGTAGCTGCTCTTATTCTGTTGTTTGGCTACCAAATGATCACTTATATCTTTGCAGTCAGAAAGCATGTGTGTTTTTTCGAACTAGGAGCTGAACAGCAATATGCAAATTGTATTGTGAGGCATGTGTGGAGCGCCATAATTGCACTTCATTGTCAGGGGCACACTCCACATCAAAAAGGAAAAAGGATCTCCTCTGCTGGAAAGCACAGCGAGATGATACTTGGCATGTTGGTGTGAGCCCATTTGTTTATGAGAAGCAGGAGCCCACGAGTTTGTGTATTTGTTTTTGTGTGTGTGTGTGTGTGTGTGTGTGTGTGTGTGTGTGTGTGTGTGTGTGTGTGTGTGTGCGTGTGTGGGACACACAGGAAAAAAAAAAAAAAAACAGGGACTGCACATGCACATGAGCTTGTGTGTGTATGTGGTGGGAATACTAAATAACAGTAGTGAAAAGCCCTCGAGCCACTGTCAAAATTATCTTCTGTAGCAAGTCCCCGCAGCGCTGCTTGGCTCTATCAAGAGCCTGTGGGTTGGACTCACAGTTGTGACTCTGCTTGAAACTTGGACAAACAGGCTAAATACAAGTGTGGCCCATCGCTGCCCTCACTGCAGACCATGGTGATGGAAAATAAAACAAAGTGCATGAACGGCCGTGACGTCACGATTAACAAATCGGTCATGACAGGATGTATGAGCTCCTCTCTCCTCGTCTCTTTCTATTTCTGCTTTGCCATACCCAGTTGCCAGGATACCGCTTCGGCAATGCACAGTCTTAATTGTTTTGACTGAGTAACAAGCTGTTTAATAAAGGCACCTTGTACAATGTTATGATTCAAGTCAGGCACAAGCTCAGTGGATTAATCGGAAGAAGGCGGCTACAAGGTTGTGCCGGTGTCTGCGTGTTGTTCCAAGTCAAAACAGTTTCACGTACATAGGTACATCTGTTATGTTGGTCATCTCAAGCTCAACACGCGCGCATGTGTACACACATCATGCACGCATGCTCTCTGCCTGTCTCCGCCTTGACACTGGAGTCCCCACGTTGCGGTGGTGCTTGTGATAATCAAGTGGCTGATTTTCTTAGATTGTGTAATTTCTCCACACTCAGCAGTTTACCAATCCTATGAAATCTCCATCTCCTTAGAATAAAGGAAACACATTGCTTATTTTTGGATTTTGGCTTTCAAACACGAATTCTGTCTCACCCTGAGTTTCATACACACGAGGTGTTGATTTGAGGTGTCTGTGTAAAAGTTACAGGAGCTTGTCACTTGTTGTAAGCTGACAATGGCACTGTGCCAAAAGCAAAAATTATGTGTTAAGCTTCAATAACATTGTATGGCTCGGTGCCGTTCCCTTTTTTTGTAGCATTTTCCACCTAAACCCATTTTCCACTGGGGTGATATTGACTGCTCAATATCTGCTCTTTCTAATAAAACACCACCACAGTTCACAAATGTGAACATTTCAAGAATGGAACAATTCTCTCTCGTATTACTGTCTAGACAGAAAAAAAAGGAGATATATTAAAAAAAACGTAGCAAATCTCGAATGTGTTGCAATATAAAATTATGCCTAAGTTTGTGACACTTCTCGTTTTTTCATTAACCTGTTGTTTATTACTTATTTATCACATCGTCTCAGCTCATCGTCTGTTTCTTTTGCGAAGTTCAGTTTAGACCAACTCAAGTCATACAAATTATTGATACAGTTGTGGCTGCTCAGACGTACAAACAAAAATGTGAAAATCACAAAATTAATTCTGTTTGTTCCCACTAGAAAAAGTTGTAGGAATGCTCGTTGATTTTCACAGTGACACTTATTCCATAAATGCTGTCTATGTGCAAACTACAAAAAGCAGTTTACCTAAAGTGAACATCAGCTTGGACATCTTGAGAGGCCGAGAAAAAGACATTTGAGATGCTGGGAGTCAGAACATCAACAACACCAGTTCAGCCTATAGGTTTTTGCTCAACACTGGCTAAACCATACAATATTACTACTTTCATTACTCTTTAGACTTCTCCTTCAAACTACTAAGATCCTTCTATCATAGACCTTATTAAAACTTTCTTTCACATCTTACACTGCATTGGATAAGTATCACAGACTATCAAAACTGAAAGTCAAAACTTATGTTGTATCAGATGACTCAGTCAGTAAAGTCACCAACACCTTAAAGTGGAACTTAAACCCTTCGTTTTTAATTTCAAAGCTAATTTTGATGGTATAAATGTGAGAACACCGTGAATAATCCTGTAGGTTTGTCACTGTACTTCAAAGTGTGAGAAAAATGAGAAGCAAAATGTCGTTTCAGTTTTCAATCTGCAATGTGACTAAAACAACCCTTTCAATTCATCCCAAGGTCATTTATAGTGCGATTCCCAGGCTAATGACAGCTTGTGTCATGCAAGTAAACTTGCCAGTATATGATACACAAAAGCAATAAGTTAAAAAAGGTGTTAAATCTCTCTGAGGGCTGCAACATCACTTGAATCTGCCTGCATTTAAAGTAAACATGTTTCTAGGAGAAACATGACACTTAAAAATGAAATTTCTACAGGATTTATGGACAAATTCCTCAAACATTTTATAAAAAATGATTCAACTCTAAATATACTTCTTGCAGTGCTATAAATGAATACCGCATATATGATGGTGTGGGGAAGCATTAGGGCTTTGGCATGTTGTTCCTGGAGGTGTTGCCCCCAGGGCGCTCTGGCCCACCTCTACAGCTTTGACATAGAGGAGAGAGAGCATGTGGTCACCCTTCCTGAAGTCCACCACCGTCTCTTTTGTTTCCCCGACATTAATGCAGAGGTTGTGTTCCCCACACCAGTCCACCAATACCTCCACCTCCTGCCTATATGCTGCCCCGCCGCCGTGAGATATCCGCCCCCCGCCGTGTCGTCTGCAGAGCAGGGGGCTGAGAACCCCGCCCTTGGGGGAAGCCAGTGTTGAGGATACCGGTGGAAGAAGAGATGCTGTGGATCCTCACTGTCTGTGGCCGGTTTGTTCAGGAATCCAGTACCCGGCTGCAGAGGGGAGGTGTTAATCCAAGCAGCAGCAGCAGCTTGTTGACTGACGTCTGCAGTTCAGTTGTGTTGAAAGCAGAGCTAAAGTCCAGGACAAGCAGACTGACTCAGGTGACTCTGCTCTCTACTCTCCAAGTTAGTGCCACCCGAAATGCCAGTTCATTAAAAGTACTTCTGTTCTATTAAACTTTGGCATTTGTTCACAGTTTCCGCTTTCTGCATATTACTTTTTATATCATTCTCTTGCTAATGATACACATAATGTACTTCTCCTTTACTCCTTTACTCCTGCAGTTTATAATTGAAACCAGACTTTTCTTCAGGAATGCAACGGCATTTATTTTAACTTACCTGCAAATGAATTACAATGTGATATGTGGCTGTATTTTCATGATAAGACAAAATTAATTTTCACAATTCTCACAAGCGACAAATTGACATTTAAAATATTATATATTTGGAATAATTGTATTTTAAGTATCCAATCTCTAGTAGCTGATGACAATATACTGTCTCTCTGTACCTTAATGCTCATTAGTTTGGAGCATGCAAAAAAAAAGAAAAGATTTTAAAGTATGCTTTTCATCAAATGAAGCACCAATACAAACCTTCATGGTGATTAAAAACATATGAAATCTAATCACTTCTTCACACCTGCCTCAGCCTTTCAAACTTCAGCATCGTAATGCATGCTGCTCATTTTTGTCAAATGAGAAACAAAAAGTAAGGCAAGGAGGTTTAAATGTGATTCCAGTCACTGGATTAAAAGGATTCTCTTTATTACCAAATTAAAATTGTCTGTGTAACACTTGTGTGGTGTGAAAACAGAATCATCAAATAAATATAGAAACTAGCCCGAAAGGCAAATAACAGAGTAATTTCATCTTGAGAAGCAACATTGACTTCGGTAAAACACAACCATCAAACAGCCGATTGCAGTTCAGAGCAACGACGGGCTCCAAGGTGTCTAATGCAACTCGATGAAATCCCGAATCAACAGTTTCTATCGTACGGGCATTATATGAGCGAAAGAAAAGCCTTGATGAAGTCTTGATAATATTAATAAAGCTGTAATACACACACAATTTGGGGGAAGTGTGTAAAAAAAATGTGTGTTTCGTTCATTTTTTATGTGCACAATCAAAGAAGCAAAACTCTCCATGTAAACATTAGCTGTTAATTTTATACATTTGTGCCACAGAATTATCCGAACCAGTGAATTATTTCAGGTTTTGTTTGTTTTTAGCTGCCGCATAGTTCCATGAGTGAGACATGCTCTGTGCTACAAAAAAAACAATTTATCAAACAACCCCAGCTAATGGCACTCAGTGCCCTGGACTATGTACAGATGGTCTCCAAAGCGATGGGAGTAAATCTGTGTACAGTGCTGTGCCACTGGAAATTCACTTCCTGACAAATACTGACTGTATTTGTCAGTCAGTCGCAGCACGGGGAAGGAGAGTGTGAGCGCTGCATGCAAATGAGCGGGACGCCTGTGACCGGGCTCCACGGGGGATGCTAATGCAAGCATCAAGCTTTCTTTAGAATGCAACCGAGACGTGCGCGGAGTGCACCCAAACATGAACTCCTACCTGATGAGGTGAGCCTTGTCATTCAAATGAGTGCAAACCAATCAGCATGTGACAGGATTTCTAACTTTGCCCTTGCCGAGTCAAGCCCCCAGTGCCTCCAGCAGCCCCGGAAAAAAAAAAAAAAAAAAAAAAAAAAAAAAACCTCTCAATCTACTCATTTGTCACCAGAAAGACAGCTCCCATGCATCTATTGCATGTTACTGCAAAACTAATTTTCTCTAACAGCCATTATTTATTTTATAACCTTTTTACTATGGCGGCGCCGCAGCAACGAGTTTAATAACATCAAACACAATTTAGAGAGTGAAATCTCTCAAAGTCCAAACAAAAACATATAAAACATGTAATTGATTTCATGCATTGCACAGTCTGTCTCATTACTGTCCCATTTGGCAGTAATCATGGCTGCTGACTGATAATAGTAAAGAATAAGTGGCACATGATTCATATTCTAGACGGACGTGAGGTTTTCAGATTCCTAAAATGTTCCCTGCCCGTGTCACTATGCGACCGGCATTTCTGAAGCCATTGTTAATTCAGCCCGGGTGCTGTGACAAAACGCTTTTCTCCTCCCAGGATTTTTGTCACAATTTCCAGCATCTTTTCTTTCTAATAAACGCTCGGTAAATGCAGAAGTGATGGCGTTCAGAATCGCTGCTCCACCCACGGGGAGTCACATTACACGGACTGCGTGTTTCTGCGAGCTGAACGCCTGACTTTACAGTACTCCCTCTGTTTCTCCAGCTTCGGATGGCTGCTGGACTGAGACCAACTAAAATGATTTCTGATTTTGTTTATTGGTGATTAAAGATAATTATAACACTCGAGAATTAAGTTTTCTGCCACTGAGTGCAGCTGGTGTAAATCAATGCTGATGATATTCCAAAAAACTTTAAGGAGAAACATGTTATTATGAGTGAATGACTCACAAAAGCTCCGGCAGGCTTTACAAACGGTTATTATCGCCTGTCCTGACAGCCACAAAGTCAGCACCTTAATGAAAGAAAAGATGATGTGAAAGCAAGATTCACACGTGTCTGTGATATTGAAGAGTTTCGGTGCTTTCATACGTTTTATATTCAACTATAAGCAGGCTGTCTGCCTCTGTAGGTGTAAGGTAGTGAAGCCCGGTGATTGAACGCCTCACTGGCGATGAGTTACAGAGATTCCCTGGGCCTATAAACATGAAGTGAAGTTTAAACCATGAGCCTGGACCATCTGAGGAAGGAACCATCAGTGAGGTCTGTTTTAACAAGCTGGTCTGAACCCTGCAGCGCCGTTACATTTAAGAGCCTTCTCTTTTATTATTTTAGCTGAAAATCAGATCTCGAGCCACAAGGCAGGCTTCAGAGAAGAGATCCTCAGTATCGTCATCACAGATGTATTAACGTGGGACGGACTAAGGATTGGCCTATCTGCTGGTGTATTTAGAAATCAGGTGCACTTACACTCGGGGGAATTACTATTATTGGCATGAATTTTCTGCACTGACAAGAAATGAATCAGCTCATCAAATGGATAACATTTACCAGTTGTTTAATAGCGAAAACCACTCCTGTTTTCTACATATCGGTGTTAGTATTTAGAAATACTAAAAACAGCCGTATACCACAAACAAGCGCTTTCTGGTGGGAACGAAATCACTCGTCTTCTGCACCTCATTATTTAATAGTTACATCTTTTAAACTTTTTTTTTTCACACCATTATTGCACAAGTGTTTACTTTTCAAAATATTAATAAAAATATCTGAAACAGTCCAAATGTTCTTTTATCATCTATGGCAGTGATCCAGTGTGTTTCACTGCAATCAGGACTGTTGTCACGCTTGATAAAATAAACACCCAGACTGATGATTACTGTCTTTTGATCTACTTTACGCATTAGAAATGGCCAGATATTGAGTGACAACATAAAATGTGGTTTGTTCCTGATTACAAGAAGATTGTGTTTACTGCAAACTGTCACCCTTCAAACATTATAATGGGAATCAGTGAGACTCATACTTAATGATTAATAACTAAAAGTTCTGTCTGAAGTTTTCCTTTAACAATGTCCACACAGGCTTGACCAACAGGAGCAGTGGCAATATTGTCACTGTGATGGATATCATATACTGAAATTCTCAAATAGTCTTTCTATCGATTTTATTCTGTTCTTTGAAGATCCCAGGGGAGTATTTCATGTGTCAAATGCCGCTTTGAGAACACAAGACTTCATGAAAAAGGCCAATTTTGGCTCAGAGTTCTTGGTAAGACAACGGATAAAAATAAAGTTGTCACAAGTACAAGAACATGAATCACCAAACAACATGGACACAGAGTCTGATAACACCAGTAATTCTTGTGAAAAGCAAAGGTAATCCAATAAGGGCCTAGGTGGGCTAAGAGGCCGCCTTTGCAGCGGAGCACCTCTGCTTTTGACAGCGAGACAGGGATTACTGCAATCCAAACACCTGGCCTCTCATTGTGCAAAAAGAAGCTATAAATCAGCTGAGGTCCCCGTCTACCCCGCTCTCCTGTTCCCATCCTTGTCATATACACCCATTCAGCTCAGATTGGTGTATTGAGTTTGCTCTTGTATCAAACCTGCTAAGTATGGAGCAGACGTGATGAGCGTGTGCATGCCTGTTTCATTTTCTTCAGTTGCGCGTCCCGCTGCATGCTCAGAAATTGTGGCGGGGCGATAAAGATTTACACACTATAAATATAAAACAACCAGAGCGGCAGCTGAATGGAGTGCGGCTAAAACCACAAGAAGAAAAGAAAAGACCAAAGATTGACAACTGCAGGTTGTAGTCTTTGGCTAAGACTTAAATGCTGTACTTTCCTGCATATAACTGCTGGAGTTGAAAGCCAGAGATTTTACGGAGGATTTTCACACAAGGAAAAAAAAAAAAATCTTGTGTGGCGGAGCAGAAACATAAACAGGAAGAGAGGTAGCTGAAGTGCAAGCTCCAAAGGTAACGTTATCTCCTGCTAGTTTAGATTTTACAGTCAAAAAACAAAGTCATTTTCCTCAATTCCATTTTTTTCTTTTTCTTTTTTGCTATTTGACTGAGAAAGTGCTTAAACTTTTGTGCATGTAACTTGCACTACTATGATAGCAATGCTTTTTTCAGATACCTGAAGGTTTCTTGTCATTACTTTTGATACCATCTGTGCTGAATTTGAGCTCAAAAGCATCATTATCATTGACTGAACCAGCAGGAATAACATTTCTCAAAAACATCCCTTTTCGAGGCTTGCTTTTTTTTTTTTTTTTTTTTTTTATATCCCAGTAGAATAAACAATGCCAAAATTGTATTTAATGGAAAACTCTTTCGAACTCTTCCTCTCTGTGAAGGTGTGCTATTTTTTTTTTTTCCATTTCTTTTAAAATAATGAAATCACGTTTTCTGTTCTGTTGTGTTGAGGCTTCCCAGTCAGAAATATTAATGTGAATAAAGGGAGAGAGAAAGAGAAGAAAAGATTTAATGAATACAGCGTAGGACTGAAAAACCCAAGGCTTTGTAGCTGCAGACTCAGGCGGACTGACTCACTCTAATGGGAAGTGCCCTTTAATGAGAAGCACAGTGATTGTAGGTGGTAGTATTAAGAAAGGCAAAGGAGGACTGAAGAGTCAAGGGTCAGACCTGCTCACCTCTTTGGGCTTTTGTTCTCCATTATGGCTGCGGTATACAGTGTTCACGCCGCTGTTTGCATTATGCTCCAACATCAAAGAGGAGACTTCTGTTCTGCATCTTTAGCAGCAGTCCAGGGGAGACAGATGCTGGAGAGGTGCATGTGCAAGTTATTTGTAGGAGTGTGAAGGGATGATGCTGCTGAGGGATAATGCGTGTTTTTGGTTGCTAAGGAACAGTCTGGCTGATTGTCAGAATAAACAGAAGCAGAAAGAAAGATCAACACAGAAAAAAAGAAAAACTCTTTTTAGGATTTTTTTTGAAGTTGGAAAGGATCCCAAAACAAAAGAATCTAGTTGAACATAAAAGGAGAAAGTGAGGACATATTACCTTATATATATATATATATATATATATATATATATATATATAATTTTTTGTTGTTTTTATACTCATATACTTATACCCATCTTTTTAGAAGACAATGCTATTATATGCTGTCTGAATACAACAAGAGAATTATACATTAATTAGCAATTCTGTCTTTTTCAGATGCAGTCTCATTAATTTAGTCTCTAATGATTTTTTTTTTTTTGGTCAATTTTTTCCACATATTTTTAATTAATATTGTATTGGACTCTAGATATTTCATAAATCTCTGTGTGCCTGTATTTTATTTTTTTTAAATAAGAGATAGAAAGACGGGGAAAGTAAGAGACTTGCAAATATGATTTGTTTTATTGTAATTGCTGTGCTGTGTTTTCAGCCAGGCCGCACAAAAGAAGGAAATGATGATCGCATTGTCCAATAAATTACTCTTCATGTCCCCTAATTGTCGTCAACATTTTAAAAAACTCTGCCTGAACGCAGACAGGGACACATTTCTGTTTCTGATTTGGGAGAATGGAGATTTTCTTCAATGTTCCATTTTCAGTGACTGTAATTCACACGGCGTAATCAGAAATTATGACTTTAGCTGTATCGGGAATATTGCTATTTTCGTACCTGTCAGAGGAACAGTAAGAGTGATGCTCTAAGGTACAAATGCCTTACATTTCTTACATTTATAATTAACATTTATCAGTGTCAGGTAATCAAGTGATATTGTAGGATAATAGATTTTAATTGCTGTGACTTACAAGCCAGACCTTATGGATGGTATAATGTATACTTACTTCATGTGCTTCAATGTGCTTCAATAACCTGTGTTATATTCTTAATAAGTTTTGTACCAGATGTTCAAACCTAAAGAATTTCAATCAAGGGGCATTTCATTTTGTCACCTGTCATTACATTCCCACACTGTACTTGCTCAAACAGTAATGATAAATCAGAGCAAATGAGCTTTAAACCTTTGTCCATTTGCTCTTTCCTGCTTCCTGTCTCAGCTGTTAGCCTCAACTTTAGACAAAGCTTTTACAGCCATTGTTACTTTTCTGAAGTTCCTGTTCACTAGATTATGAGTGCCTCATTAGTCTTGATCAAACTCATTCCTCTTGACAGCAACTTCAAAGATATGCAACTGTAGTCCGTGTTCATATGAGCTATGATGTATTTTCAGGATCAATAAATGTGAACTCACCTTCCTTTAAGCTGGGTGCTGCCGTTGTTTTGCATTCTCTTTGCCGTTGGTTCTTAGATCAAACTTATAACACAATGTTCTGCATGACAGACAAAAATTCCACAACCGCTCATAATAGCATTTGTTGTAGTGCTTGGAAGCCGCTGGACTTAAATGCACTCAAACATCACACCACATCCTAAAGAAGCTTCTCAATTAGTCAGTGTTACAAAGTACTGACTTCCAGTAACTTGTACATTTTCTGATACAATAAGCATTCAAGGTCAAAGTCCTTTGTTGTAATAATATTAAAGTACGAATGTTAATTAGTGGCAGAAACGGCATGTCGGTGTGTTTGAGGTGGTGGTTGGTTGTCTTAAATCTTTGAAGAAATCATCAGGACTGCCAGACAAGTTGTAATGTCTGCAAAGCTCCGAAAGCAAACAGTCGTATTTCACATGCACACATGCAAAAGGGACTCAAGTGCAGATAAAAACAGGAAACCGGCGACAACCTGGCACACTAAAAAAAAAAAAAAAAAAATCACACACTCACAAGTTACAAGGCTGTGCTGACAGCAGCTGAGCTAAAATTCCCTGGCAGAGGCGAGCACGAGGGGTGTACTCAAGACTCCGCAGACAGAACGCACTAACAGTTAGGCAACAGGTGAAGTCAGTGATTAAATATGATAAGTTGTTGGCTGGAACTTCTAACTCCCGGCTGCCTTCCCGCCGGTGTGGGTAGGGGTGAGAGAGCAGCCAGCATTGCACTCCAGCAAGTCCCATCTGCGAGATCAGCACCATGGAGAGCGCTACAGCCCTGACATAACATCACTTGTAAACCTGCTATTAGGCTGCAAAGCTGATGGAAATGAGGGCATTATATAAATTTAATTTCACAAACTGATGAAGACGTAATCAGCGTGAATCATACGGCCTGGTATTTGAAATGTAGATGTCACTGTGAGATATACATGGCAGCCACCTTCACTGGTGTGTGTGTGTGTGTGTGTGTGTGTGTGTGTGTGTGTGTGTGTGTGTGTGTGTATGTGTGTGTGTGTGTGATTAACAATGTAAAATGCTTTGGGGACTGCTAAACCAGTGGAAAATTGCTATATAAGTAAAATCAATTTAACAATTTCACATTGTGCAGCAAAATAAGCCCCTCCCCCCACCCCACCCCCTCCCCTCTCCCAGGTAAATCGTCCTTCCATTGTAAATGCATTTGCTCGTGTTTCAATGCATGTATGCATACATCGAGCTAACAGGGTAACCGTGTGACATCTTCTAGTCTACGCAATGTGTAATTTGTACTATAGCAGAAATGGCACAATGCTGTAGGGTCAGGGTGCCAGTTGCAGACAATATACAGAAACCTACTTCAGCTTTTGCTTTCAACGGGCCGGTTACTGCTCCCAGGTCAGAAATATATAGAACTGTCTGGATACAAGGAGTCTGGCATTAAACAGGAACATGATATAAATGTGGTGTGAGAGAATGTGTAACCTGAGTATGAGCTTAGAGTTCAATGCATGAGGTTCACTCTTGAAATCTAAGGGAAGTAAAACGATCCTCACATTGCGTACATCAAATCACATTTATTTGATGAGTTTTGTCTGGTTTGTTGTTGGAGGAGGTGATAAATTTTGTTCCTCCAGCAATAAAAATAATTCATCCAAAGGGGATGCAGGGATCAGGGGGTGGGATTGGGGTGTGTGTGTGTGTGTGTGTGTGTGTGTGTGTGTGGGGGGGGGGGGGGGGGTATTCCCTTAATCTCCCCTGACACTTCCCACCCTGATTTTATCCAAACACAATAAATCAAACAAAATACACATATTCTCCACTCAGTGAAAACACCAACTGCACCAGTTAATATTGACATACAAAATATATTTGTTGTTTTATGAGATTAATTTGTTAATGATGCGTGCATTTCAATACATTTGCCTTTCAGTCCTTCATGTATCTCTGTCGAATTTCCCCATACACTCTACAGACTCCTGTTGTTCCATTGTATAACATACAGTAAGTAACTCTCTACAGTTCAGAGTAAAATTCTCTTAAGCCCATCTCAAGATCTGCATGTTGGTCCTTCCTGCCCTCCCACCGTTTCCAGATATGTCTGTGTTAAGACCTGTGTGTTAAGACCTTCTGTGCTGAGTGTGAACATTCTTTGCATCATTGCCTTTGTTTTGTTCGTGTAACTTGAATTATTGTCCTCAGAGCCGCATTATGCCCGTGGAATTAGTTCACACTTCTTTTCTTACCAGTTAACCAGTTCCACACTCCAGCTATGATCACATTGTTTTCCTCATAATGAAGCTTCTCACACTTTCAATCAGTTAGAATCTAAAAGCGCACTGTTCTCCTTATGTGCTTTACTCCTCAATTGTTTGAATAAATAAACAGACTAACACCTCTTTAAGAGCCAGGAAGCCGGTGTACCTGCTCCTCTAATGAGTCTGTTGACAGGCCAAGCCGAGATGACACAATGAATCAAAGTGAAACAAGAAGAAAATATATACTTAGCACACTGCTGTGACACTAGCCTTGTAAACCAGCCCCGCCCACTCCACATTTGGATTGTGTGAAGCCAGCTACTGTGACTCAACAGGAGGTAGGAAACAATCCACAATTACCACGTTGATTTAGCTCATATGGAACACATTAAAACCAAGGCCAGCTTGGATCGTTGTGACAGTATTCTGTATTTTTCCCATTATTAGGTGACTATTCCCAATATTAGGTTAGAATTTCACTATGTTTAGTGTCTTCCTTTGCTAAATGCCAGATATTTCTATTACAGTATAAATACCATTTATCAGTGTTGAAATTAATATACTCCATAAGTTAGCAGGTTCATCAATGCAATGCTCAAAAACGTGACAAACATAAAACAGTCTCAACCATGACTTCTCAGAGGAATCGAGGTAAGGAATACATTGATTCAACATTCATCAACACTGGACGTTAGCCACATCACAATTCATTCACGTTAAAATAGAGCTGGGCGATATGGCCTCAAATCAATATCACGATAATATTGAGCAGTTCACCTCGATAATGATAAATGGACGATAACTACTGGGGGGGGGGCATTTAATCACAGCTTTATATTGTACTGGATTAAACTTCTGACAGTTTACTGTGGGCTCAGGTGGTGCAAACACTATTATTTTATTTCTCATTATATGGGGTCAATTTTCTTGAAATTCTATTAGATTTATCAAGATTAGGGTACAAAACATATCTATGTATCCTAACTTTCACAGCAATAGACGTCCAAATCCGACAGAACTCTGCTGGTAATGTAAATGTCTTCTCTGTGGGCCTTAGGGAAAATCTGATGACTGGAAGACCATGGGAAATTATTAATATTACGTGGTTCCAGATGTTTCCAGTGTGATGTGGTGTTATGAGCAGCTGAGAATGGAACACAACTGGATGTCTACCTGTCCCTGAGCTACAGATGAGCCCAACTTGTTTGTTTGCAATCTCCTTCTCAGTTTCCTGTCCACACAGCATCGCTTCAGGAAATATCTACATCCACGCAGCTTAACAAGGACACAAAACGTTGTAGTTCACCTGCCAGGCCTTCAGATGGCGCTATCACTCTGACACAGAAGCTCCAAAATGGAGAAGAAGACAACAAACACACCACCAGAACATATGGCCTGACCAATAAAACAGCATGAGGAGCTTCTGCAGGAAAAATCAGCCAATCAGCTGACGAGGAGTTTCACTGTCCGGGACGGTCGACCAGCAGTAATCTGCAGCCCTGCAGCTGTTAGCCTGTAGCCTGTAGCGGCTAAACCAGCATGTCTCCATGCTGTGTCCAGAGATCAAGTCTGCTGGTTGGGATGTTCAGAGGGTCGAGCGGCGTCTGTCTGCTCTGCCGACGGCTTCTTCTGCTGGTTGCTGGGATTTTAAACAGGAGTTGGTGGAGTCACGTAGTGCAGCGTCTTAAAGGGACATGAACACAGTCCGCCAAAGCGGACTTTTTTTTAAATATCGAATTTACCGACATGGGCAAAATGATGTCGGTTATCGTGGTAAACTTCGGTAACGATAAATTTTCGGTATATCGCCCAGGCCTACGTTAAAAGGCCATTTACTGCTATCAATTGGCATCAAATGTATGTTTTTAAACCGTGACAGTGAATCAGACGACCCACAGAAAAACATTGCACACAGGGAGAACATACAAACTCACCACAAAAAGACCTGGACATTCTCTCACATAGTCAGGAACAATAACAACTCCTCTTCTGTGAAACCACACTGGTGGCAAAATGATCATTTAAAAAACTAAGTTTTTCTTTTGTGGAGAGAAAGACCAATAAATTTTGTTTGAAAAAATCAAAAAAATCAAAACTAAACTTAAAATGTGTCTGTGCTCCAGTGTGAGTGGGTGTGATAATCTGTCCCTGTATTCACCTGAACACCTGTGTGGAGAGTGTCCTGCCTTCAGGACAGACCAGCTCCAGACCGCTGAGCCTCTCTAAGGAAGCCCAAAGCAGCGGAGAGGATGCATCGAGGGTCAGACGCTGCCCAAGAAATCTGAGTTAACTGAGGTCGAGTTACCATATGGCAGACTGTGCATCATATTTTTATAACAAGTCTTAATCATTATCAATATAAATAAATAAAATAACAAATAAATTAAAAGTTTTTACCAGTGTTCTACTAGTATTGAAGTTGCTTATTGAACAAGAATCTCTACCAAAATGTTCAGAATTATATCAATACCTTGACAACAAAAACAAGAAAAAAATGACAAAAGACATTCTGTTTTACATTACGGACTTAGATTGTTGTCTTTAAAGGGGCTGTATCATGCTTTTTTAGCTCGTCCAAACCCTAGAAATGGCTCTAACATGGTAATAGTTTATTTTTGGCGCTAAGGAAAAGTCATTTTGTGTGAAATAAAAGATTTTCTGGGGCTAATTCTGAAACCCGGAAGAGAAAACGCTCTGTTTCACTGAAATCCCGCCTCTCCCCCTGTGGACTTTGACTGACAGCGTACTTCAACTAATCAACGCTTCAAAACAAATAGCTGGCTAGCTTTAGCTCTTTAGCTCTACCTTCTCTACACGCAACGACACGCGAAAACGTCTTTTCCTGTTAGAAACTCACCAAGCGCAGACCCTTCAGACTCTTGCTCTTACTTGATTGTTGCTTTCAGACGATGGTTAAAGTTTATCTCCGTAATCAGACATACAAAAAGCAGCAACGCTGATTGCCGAGGGCCTGCGGGAGGGGGGCTCACGGGAGCCATCCTCTACGTGTGACGTCAATGTGGGAAACAGAGCGTTTTCACGGGTGCGGGAGGGGCTGCCTCTCTGAGCAGTACAAACACGAGGAAAGCTCATACTTGCAGGCACGATGGGAAAAAAATGCTTTGGGGGTGTTTTTCGTGAGTACATAACTATATAACTAGGTTAAAACATACAAAAAATGAATTTTGCATGATACAGCCCCTTTAAGTCATCTGTATACTACACAACAAATAGTGAATGATAGTTAAACTCAGTGGCAGAAAGTAAAAACATGGGCTGTGAGAGTGTTGCTCTACATTTCCACAAGGCGGATTTATGTTTTGCCTTCATAATTGTACTTCAATAGCAGTGGTGTTCAAGGAACAGATCTATCCATCCGCTGTCCATATCGGATATGGGGAACAACTGACTTCAGTTTCCACTGTTTTTCGTTTTCAGGCAATTTCTAAAAATTTATTCTGTATTGGTTCCACAGGTTATCAGAAGAGAATAGGCAGTTTCACCAGGTTTGGATCTCACTTTGTGCTGTAAATTCAATGCAATTGCAGCATTGAATATAGGAAATAAAAGATGAAAATTTTAGTTTCTAAAAACCTGATCCTCAAGTGTTCAGTCACAGTATGGCCGCCAGTTAGTGAAGATAGAATTTTGAGGGGGGCACACAACAACCACTTCATCACAGTCGAGGCTCCCAGCTGACTATGACCGAAGGCAAGTCCCGAGTCCATCACAGGGCAAACACAGACTGACAGACCATCAACCACTCACACTCATACTGACTGCCGATTCAGCGCCACCAAGTCAACCAGACAACCGTATCTCATGAATGACTGCAGCTACTTGCACGTAGCACAGGGAGAACATGAAAACTACACACAGAAGGAGCCTGACCGACCCGGCATGAGTCTTCTGGCTGCGAGGCAACAGTACAAAACCCACAACTGTGTGAATAATATATAAATAAAATATATATAAATCTGAAAATAAAATACATTTTGCATCTTTAAAATAGATTTAGATTCTCAGTTTAAATGCAGACTGTCCATCAGTCACGTGCACAGAAAGGCAGGTTGTGCGCATGGATGTCAGTGATGGCTCGAGGACGAGTTCATGACTTTCACGATCGAGGCTTATTAGCAGTCTCTAAATGCTCTGTCGAATGGGCCGGTCTATTATATAAACATGGAGCACTGGCACTTTGAAACAGGTAAAAGGGGATTTTAAAAAGGACACATTTGAAGATAATTGCTCAGACACGCTAGAAGTGAATTCATAATTTACATGACATTCAGAATTCTTTATTATCGGGCTAATTAGCTCTAGTTTGAGGTTTCCCTTAATCAGAGCACTTGATCTGCATGGCAAGACGACAGTGAAGCAGAATATACAAATAAAATCATTTAGTGGGAGTAAACAAATACAAATGTAGATAGATAGATAGATAGATATTTTATGTTCCCAAGACATTACAATAACAATTGAAGCTATGATATGCATTACATACACCAACATGTATATGAGATTTTCCACTGGGACTGAAAAAAAAAAAGCTCTTGTAAAGTTACCACTAGATGGTGGTAATGTTTCCCTCTTATTTTCACTTAGCAGATGGCTCTTATATAAAACATTTAGGGTAAGCACTTACATCAAACATAGTCTTAATAGAACAGGGGAAAATATTTCACTGACTTGGAGGATTTTATGTTTATGTGTGTACCCTCTCCAGTGAGAGAATGGCTGAAAGGGGAGAGGTGCAAAGTGTGGTGACTTATCTTCTGTTCATCTATATGTTTATTTTAGAACTGATGCAGGGAATAAGCATATGGGACACTAATAAACACAATACCACATAGAAATGCAAACAAGCAGAGCATCAGTACTTGTTGGAATGCTCCTGATTTTCAGCCCTACCATTTTTAGCATGGGTAAACATCAAATGTGAGAAACACCGGCAGATTTTTTTTTTTGCAGAGTCAAAAGGTCGTTCCTGGCTGTTGTGTACATCCTCTGATGAGGAACACAACCCATATGCATACTTCAAGTCGCTGGGATTCTACAAAGACTCACAACAGTTCCGAGTGAATCAGGTGCTGCACTTTCACTTCAGTGTTATCCACATCTAAGCACAGGCTCCGTGCTGCTCTATAGGGAGGGGACGGTCTTTGTTTTGCTTTCAACCCCTTTGATATCGGCTGGTTCGAAGGTAGTGGAGCAGGCATTTGCAAGAGAGAGAGAGAGAGAGAGAGAGAGAGAGAGAGAAGGAGCTGGTGTAATTTCCTAGTTATTCACAGCCAAAGAAAAAAGTCACCTCTTGTTCTTCCTCTCACATCCAGGATCTTAGCATGACGCCGTTACAGCAGAGGTGTCAAACATGCAGCCCAAGGGCCAGAAATGCCCCCACCAGAGGGTCCCATTGGGGCTGCAGCATGACTCTGCAGAGTGCAAAATTTAGAGACAAAAAAAAAAAAAACCCATCAGTTTTTATTTATTTATTTTTTAATAAAAGTAACAGCTACTCTATATTTATCCACTGTTGCTCTCACAGTGTTAGCAGAAGCAACACAATACAGCTGATTCAAGCTAAATTCTGTTGAATCCTTCACGTGAGGGTGACATGAAGACATGAGTGGCGACGCCTGCAGACACTGTGCCTCCTGAAAATCAACAGGCTTCAGGCAACATGAATCTTTCGAGATATGGTAGATAGGAGTTGAGAGTTCTCATTTTAATTAACATTTTGGCCATTTACCATAAGTTATGCTTTAAAAAAAAAGGTAGAGTGAATATGACCATTTCATTAGAACGTCTTTGCACTGCAAAAAGAGAGAAAATTGATTCGTTATCTATAGTTTTTCATGCAATCATTTTCACTGATCTGACTCATTTGAGATAAGATGGCACTGTGTGTGTGTGTGTGTGTGTGTGTGTGTGTGTCCTCTGGACTAAAGCGAGCTCGTCACACCTGCACGATGAATGGCTCAGTAGGTGCGTGAGCTTGTTGTTATTTTTATGCTGTGAGTTGACAGGTAACAGTCAAGTGTGACGCTACGAATGAAATGAATATACAGCCTGGGTCCTCGCTTTTGCTGTAAATGGAGAACCCTTGGAGACGTGCCGTAACGTTTGATCATGTGTTGTTTCTGTCTTTTTTTTTTTTTTTTTTTTGGCCTGGTTAAGGTGAAATGTTACAGCTAATGTATTATCAGAGCAAACTGCGTCTGCACGGAAGAGAGTTACTTCTTGTAGTTAAACCTTGATGCAGTCTCCTCAAAGTCACTGAGGCAGTTTACTACGTTCAAACTCTTTATGTTGTTTTAGTTCTAGGCCAGCAGCATTACTGTTTAGCTTCACTGCCATTCCATTCATTAGCTTTGCTTTCAGATGCTGCTAGCAGGTGGCTGTTTTAACGGAAACAGCTCAGATAAACCCACTGCACACTATTCCTCCTGCACCAAATGGCAGACCGGCTTGTAAACATAAAGGAACTCCTCGCAGGTGAGCCTCATATTTCTCTCCCAAGAGCTGGGACTGTCCAGACAAGTAATTAAAAAGAGAGTGACTATTGGACTGGCATTCATCAGGTGGCCAGAGAAAGAACTCCAAATGAATAATAATGGTGCTGAGGATCTTTGGATGTCCTAATAAATGCATAGTTTCTCAACCCGCGCGTGTTTTTTAATTTAAAAACAGACAGCTCATCAGAGGAGTGTTTACACCCATAGTGCAGAAAGTCAAGAACACATCCAAGGCAACACAAAGTGGAAAAACACAGAATTTGCTGGTTCAGCCTGAAAAACGCTGTGGTTTTACCTGGCTAAACCCGAGACATGATTTCAGATTTCTTTATAAGAATGAAATGAAAAAAAAAAAAAAAAAAAAAAAAAATCACTCCATTAGGTGCTGCGTATGTTGTGAACTTATTTCTGATTCCCCTTGAGAGCGCAGCAGCTTGATGTGTTGAAGGAACCAAGCTGAGTCACTCCGCATTAATCTTCATACCACTTCACTGGCAAAAAAAAAAAAAAAAAAAAAATAGATGTCTCAAAATGTTCCCTGGGTCTGGAAAGCTGGTCACAGTGATACCACAGAGCAGCGCCGCTCTCATCACCTTTAATGGGTGAGGGGAAGGTTACTCTGTACGAGTGTTTGTCTGTCTGTGTGTCACCTCCCTGACATACACGCTGACCGAAGTGACTGCCGGCCAGATGGACCCTGATGCGAATGGCTTGATCAAGTGGAGCGTTATCAGACCACCCACTCCGGCTGACATAAGCTGTGAGGGCTAAGCGTATTAGGAGGCAGGGGGTCCGCGGGGACTATGGAGACACTTCAGAGTAATAAACTCATCAGGACAGAGACAGATACACCTGTTCACTACAGGGTGACTGAGACAGAGGTCGCGAAGAGGGAAGGAGAAGCCGGTTGCTGTATTGCGCCGAGAGAAAGGGGTGCATGGCGCGTGGTGAGGGGGGAGCGCGAGAAAGAGAGATAAGGAAGAAGAGGCAGACACGCTCAGCCACAGAGGGTGAGACTGCGACCGTCCCTGGAGTCAAAATCGTCCCAGACAAGACAAATTGAGCTGGCCTAGTTGAGTCCAAGTCAAGTCAAATGCCAAAAGCCAAGTCTCAAATGTTGTTTTAAGTCCTTCAAAACCTCAAAATTGAGATATTAAAGCAGCTCAGAAGTGCTGTTGAGTGGGGAAAAAAAAGACAAAATAACAATAAAGGGATCATTTGTTTGCTATCAGCCATGATTGAAATGCACCTTGAGGAACTTAAATCCCAGAAAAAAGGAAAACCTTGATATGTTATTTCTAAATATGAGCCATATGAAAGCTTTTTAATACAAACATTGCGGCGTATTTACTTTGAAAGACTTGAGTAAATACATAAACTGCCAGCAATGTAATATAAAAGGAATGATAAAGACTTGATAAAGTGAGATTATGTGTGCGATAGAGGATAAGACAAATCTGCTCCCTTCACATACAGTAAATTCAATGTAAGACAAATATAGACCCTCTACTAGGTCACCTATATAAAATTGGTCGGTAATTTTCAACAATCCTGCAACACTCGTTCTTTCAGAATCTCCAGAAATAATGCAGTGACCCACATGATGCCCGCCCCTCTTCAGAAAACCACTTTGACCCATTTCGATGTAAAGCAGCACGCTTGATACAGCGTGGCACCGAGTGCTGGAACTAACCACTAATTTTCTTACGATTACTCTTCCGACTAAGTTTTCGATTAACTGATCAAGCTAAATGACTTAAATTAAAAAAAAAAAAAAGTGGTTTTTCTATTTCATTTGTGTTCATTTTGGCACGTGTTTATTTTTCTCACATTGTGATGACACTTATTTCAACCTTTTATCATCATCATCATCTTCATCCATCATTGTTTTCACACTTGTGTTTGTACTTGTCCTTAACAAAGGAATGTGAGAACCTCTCTGCATATCATATTCTAACATTAAATTTTGTTTGTCTGGGCTGTGTATATCATGACGTCCTAAATAAAAATCGACAAATAACTGAATGACTAAAAAACTCCTCACTGTATTGAGAGTGTGTGTTTACTATTTGGTATTCTTGGAATGCTCTCACTTCTCTAGCTCACCCACGTTCTGAGCAGAGCAGATGGTAGGTTTCAGATTGAGAAGATATAATGCCAGTCACTTGTCTGTGGTGAAGGACAAGGTCTGCAAGGCCACGGGTTTCATTAGGAGCTTTTGCTTTGGTTTAGAGCTGTGATAAAACTCTGTGTTGCTGTACAAACACCTGCCAGCATATATTATTGCAATACACGCTGTCCAATTCAATCTATTTCAAAGTTTTTCGGTGGAAAAAAAAAAAAAACATACAGAAAGACAAAAACAAATGCTGTATGTCCTTTCTGAAACACTTTGAAGTATCAAAAAACTTCAAGAAAACATGCAACATAGAAAAAAATATAAAAGGCAATGTCACCCTATTCATATCAGAAAACATTCTATTTACCAAATGTTTTTCTTCAGTTACCGGAAATCCAAGTTATTATCACCACCAGCATCTCTGTCATTGTCAGAACGGCATGTGAATGTGTGCATACCTTCAATTTGCAGAATAAACATTAGAAAATGAGCCTCTGTCAGAGGCAGCAGTTTTACATTGTCAGTTCAACAGAAAAAAACAGGGGCTTAATATCCTGCTAATAAGTGGTGATGAAAAGCTATTGTCTGTTGTTTCTCAGGGGGCTCCTCTGTCACTTTGGTAAGCCCTTTATTCTGCTTAATAAACACCTGTTTGTTGTTTTAATTAATCTCCATAATATTATTAAGGAAAACAAAAGCTTTGTAGGGGAATGTGAGTGGTTGTGTCAATACCAATGACTGCCTGTTCTCTCTTCCTCCGCCAGGTTTGAAAGGAAGTGTTCAGTTCTTTCTGCATTATCTGATGCAAAATAATGTTAAAACCTGTGAAATAATGATGGGAAACCGGTGTCTGGCAGAAGAGAAGCCGGAGCTGGTGGACAATTTAAAGCAGTGGATGATAATAATAAATGGGGTTATGTGTCATGGTGAGTTATTTGATGTTCTTCTAACAAATACCTGCCTATGCCAAAGGGCAAAGCTGGCATCTTCTCCTTGTCTCAGCATGGCACCCAGCGCTGCAGGTGAGTGGAAAGGTAATTATCTGCACGTCAGGATGAACAAGAGTCATGCTGTAGGTATAACCATAGACATGCCTCTCATCGCTGCACCAATATTGAGCCCCTCTTCATACACCGATGAGAAACGCCACTGACTGATTGTGAAGAAGTGTGAACATCAACCTGGATTTGTTTGCATTGAAGCCTCTAGTGGCTGCTGTGAAGATGACATGGGGATTTCTGGCGTGAGGATTTTCAACAGTAAGACCTCTCTGTTCATGTCTCTACCCTGTAGAGAACATAAATCAATCTTCAGGGTATCCTCAGGATAACAGAGGGGCTATCAAAACTGTTATAATGTCGAACAGACCTGGAGAAATGTCGATTGGTATTCTCTGAACGGCTCAAGCACCGATATGTTCATGAAAAGAGTGTCTGTCAACTTTATTTGCACTAAATCAGCAATCAGAAAGCAATCCACAGCCTCTATTCTCCAGGAAAAGAGGGTTAGGGATCACTCTTATAGAAAGAAGACACTTAAAATACTTAAACAAATGTTTTCTTTGGACCGTGTAGAAATTCTTCTGCTGATTCAGACTCACTCTTCTGTGTCGCTTTAGTACGAGGATGTGTTGCCAATAATCTGTGTCCACCCTCAGCTGGCTGAATGTGATTTGGTTCTTTGAGAGCAATAGGTGATGCTAAGAAGCTTTAGGAGATAATTACAATTAATCTCCCTCATGTCAGAGGAGTAGACTGTTATTCTTCAAAGAACAAGCCTGAGAGCGTTAATTCTCACATCCAACTCGGCTTAATGCGCCGCTTCTAGATGTGAGGACTGGCCTGATGTTTTCCTGTGGAACTAGAAAACTGCGTAACAAACTATTCTTATTTTCAATGTGGCAGACAAGCTCATCAACTCTTAAACATTTAAAGTATTTAGTCCTTTTTCACTAAATTTTGACATTCAATGACAAGTCGACAAGTTGCTTCAACTCAGAAAAAAAATCAATGAATTGATATTATCCACTTGTTTTTTCTCGTCTGTTTGATAAATAGAATACAGAAATGATGTCTGAAATTATCATTTCATTTAGTATTGTTTACAATCCATTTTACAAGCTCTATCCATTACCAATAGATCTCAAGATTCATGAAGCCTTTTTTTTCTTTTATTGAGAGTTTAACTCTGCCTTTAAGCATAGTTTGTCTGCTGCCATTTAGAGTGTATTCAAATCTGAAAGTGAAGGTAAAAAGGGGGTAACAGGACAGACGCATCAAGAGGAAAAACTCCAAAAGGCACCGACAACAAGAACGTTTGTGCAAATTATATTCAAAATACAACAGGAAGCTATCTTTCTTTCAGTCCCACTTATTATAATCCTTTTTTTTTTCTAGATTCAGTTTGATTCTATAACCTCCTATTATGCTGTCAGAAACCTTGGCTTCAGCAGTCTCTTAGACACCCGGGGATTAACCTGTAAAATATACAGCATATGGGGTCAAACGCAGGCTGAACTAACTTTCAGCAAAACGAATGATATGCAGCTAACCTGTGGCAAAGAGATTAATATTAATGGCTTCGAGCAGTCAGACGGCATTATATACGGCTGCTGTAACTAATGTAGATTGTGAAGGGCTTACGTCTTTGGAAACTGAAAGAGACCCACATTCCCCTAAAATATCATCAATGTGAAGGTCTTTGTTTTCATACTATCATACACAAGGATAACAAAATTACTGGCTATGTTTCCATTTAACTGGCTGATAACATTCAAAGCAGGGACTGCATTGAAAAGCAGCTCTTCTCTCCACTGAGGGCCCACAGCAGACCAAAATAAACAAGAGGTTCAACACTCTCTCTCTCTCTTAAACATCGCAAACTCGCTGAGCAGAGTAAAGCGAGGAGAGGCACATACTGGGATGGAAACGTGGACAAATGTGGGAGACAAACAACAAGCAAATAGAAAGTAGTGGTGAAAGAGGTGACAGACAAAACTCTCCCCATGTAAAAGTTAGCTCTGATTTGTTTTTTAACAGATGAAGGAGAGAGAGAGAGAGAGAGAGAGGGAGAGAGAGAGAGACAGAGAGAGAGAGAGATTGAGAGAGAGAGAACACTGGGGCTCCACATATTCCATCTTCATGGCTTGAATTTCTTTCTGTTGGAAGAACGTTGCACTGTTTATTGCTTGCGGGAAGAAGAAGAGGAATCGCAGAGTGCATGAAAGGAAGGCGAAGAGAAATTTAGAAATGGGTTAAATAGTGGAGGCAGGAAGAGACCCCCTCTCTCTTATTACCACCTGAAGAAAGGCCATTGCCATTAGATTGAAATTTAATTTACGAAATAGGGTTTTAATGCAGCTGTTCACCAGCAGCCCATTCCAAATACGCTTTCTGTCAGTGCATTTCCTGAGGGCCATTTAATTGGGCTAATGAAGAAAGCTGCTAATGGCCGGGTTTATCTCTGGCAGCACTGGTGACATTTCATCAAGGCAGGTGATTTTCCTGGCATTGTTTAATCTCAGCGTGTTGCTTTTCATAGCTGAACAGAAAAAAAATAAGCAAACATATTATTTGGGAAAATTATATATACATATAAAACAGCAATGGAATCTGCAATCTTTAGGGGGAAAAATTGGTAATTGAAGTTTATTCAAGCGTGCACCAAATTATTTGACACAAACACACACTGGCATTTAGATGTAGAAAATCAACTTAAAAAAATAAATTGTTACTTGTCAGCAGCTCAATAATTCTGAGAAAACTCTCATGTCCAGGAGTTTAAGTAAATTCACACCAAGTGTGCACTGCATCCACACACACACACACACACACACACACACACACACGCAGAGCACCGATGGAGACAGTGATGTGACATTTACCTTCATCAGTTATCAGCATCTTGACATTAGTACATCAAACCTGCTGTTTAATAATGAGCTTTGGTCGCCATCTGACTAAACGAATCTGACACTCTTGTCATTCCCTCCTGTCAGAGAGAAAGGTCAGCGTGAAAGTCGAAGAGGTTGAGACCCGTGTTTATACAAGATTATACTGGACAATGCTGACAAGTCAAAATAGCAACGTGAAATGAAAGGTTTTGTTCATCTCTGACAAAACTGCAGCACAATTACAAGAAAGCAGTCGTGAAAATAGACATCTAAAATGCCAATTAACCTATTTCTGAAGCTATGAAACAAATAATACTGAATTTTTTTAGCAGTCTATTTTGCTATTTACCGGGATGTTTGGAAGTTTTCGCATTTCTTGTGTGTTTTCTTTATTTGAAAGTTGACCCTGATGCACTGTTAATCTTTCTAATCAGTTGTTCAGCACTCCTAGTTAATACCCCTGTAATTGAGGGCAGCTGTGGCTCAGGTGGTTGAGCAAGTTTTATTACAATCCCCAGGGTTAGTGGTTTGATCCCGAGATCGACAAAGAGATGTCCTGAAGTGTCCTTGGACAAGACGCTGAATCCAAGTTTACCGGATGGAGGTCGAGCGCCTTGCATTTCAGCACTGTAACCCCTGCTGAGTGTCACTGGGACCACCAATGTAAATGTCTTCAAATTTGCTACTAAATAATCTCTGGCACATTAGCAACAACACTTTTCATCAGTAACCAACCTAAATTGTGAAATGTCAAATTTTGGCTTGACTAAAAATGTGTGCCACTTTTGGGAACCCAAAATAAAAAAACAAAACAAAACAAAACAAAACGAGAACAGATAAAAACCAAAAAGAAAACCACAAATTCAATATCTGGAAATCTTTTATCCAAAATTACCACAATGATGGAAAATTGTTAACAGACTAAACATTAATCTCGGTTGTTACTGCTGGCCAGAAATGCCTGATGGTTCTTGTCTTTGAAGTAGAACTACTAGAAGGAAAAAAAAAGACAAATTGAGTTTTCAAACTGAATTTACACAGTATAACTCACATTAAACTGAAGACGATGTGCTGAGATCATGATTACTTCACATTGAGCAATCAACAGTATCACTCACATGTACCTGATAGGCTCTTTAACCTGTTAATTACGTACATGGAGAAAAAAATGTTTAACAGATCAGAGCTCCTCCTTGGGTGGCAAAACTCCCTGCATGATAATGAACAATGTGTGAATACGGATGTTTCTTTTGTTATTTTCAAACTGAGTCAAAACCCTTTTCAAAAAGAGACGACGTGAATTATGTGGGCTTTCTCGCTGTTTGACGAGTCAATTTAGTGAGTGGGGTTCAGTTGTAAATCCAAGGGTGAAAAGATGGACATTCTCCTGATTTCCGTTAAACATCAGCATATTCTGGTCCGTTACTTGTGAGTGAGATGAAATCTCAGCGCAGTCCAGCCTCCTGCCTCCCATGCGTCTGTTGGCAGGCGTGTTCAACTCACCGTTTCCTTTATTGTAAACAACAATGAAGTGTGATATTTGAAAAAAGAAAAAAAAAAAAACAAAAAAGAGAAAAAAACGATCCGCCACCGGTGGTGAACTACGAGCCACCAATCATTTGTAGTCTGTACCCAGAGCGGCTTTTGAATCCCTCCTTCTCTTCCCACCTCTTCAAATTCATTGGCTGCCGGAGGAGAAGCGACAATGTTTAATGCACCATGCGGTGTCCGGAGTTCAGTCAGTGAGAGGAAGCGCTCTCTGTGCTTAAGGCTCTGTTACGTGCGCAAAATAGTAAATAACGACCGTGCGTGTGTATTGAACAAACAAAAAAGAAATCACATTTCCCCCCGTGGCGGCTACGTGGAGACTTGTGTCAGATCGCGGTTTTGTTGCTGACCACCTCCTCAGCAGCTTGTCTCGTGGACTTTGACGGGGACGACGTGCAAGGACAAACCGCCACTCCGGGAAGCAGTAACTCTGCGCCGCAGCGGACCGGGGAAACAACCCGCAGATCAACATTTTTTTCTCTCTCTCTCTCCCTCTCCCTTTTTTTTTCTTTTCAATTTGAAATCACTCACTTTGGATGTACCTTCTCGACACACCTGGATCTTTTCTTTTCCCTCCGCTGTGAACAGTTTCCCTGCTGAAGATCACCGTGACTCACTGCGGGCTGAAGGCGAGCCGCTGCATCCTAATCAGACAGCGGAGAGGACTTCAGCTCATTGACATTACAGTCATACTTTTCTGGAGCACTTTTTTTCTTTTTTCTTTTTCTCTTTTTTTTTTTTATTTCCACTGCGCTGCACTGTAGCCTGCTTGTGCATCGGAGGCTTCTTCTCCCCCTCCAGCTCAGAGAGGGGAAAGGAGGGATGCGGAGGCAACCCACCGAAAATGTTAGGGGATGAAACTCTACCTGAGCCCGACTGGAGCTGACTCTTTTCATTCCGTCCTTCTGGTTTTTTTGGAGTATTAGTGCAAATTCTTTTTGGTAAGTTTGCAATCTCATTCTCCTCCCCGCCTGTTGTCATTTCTCAACCTTTTCTTTATGCGTGCGGATGCAACAGCTTCTTCTTCCAGGGACCGAGGAGTCTGAGAGAAAGAGAGAGAGAGAAAAGAGACAGAGATAATTACACGGCTGTGCTGAGATGTTGGCAGCTCGTTTCTGAATTTTTATAAGGCTCATTTTAAATATCCGGATTATGCGGATTTGTTAATGCGTGTAAGAGGCTCATTTTATACACACTTATTCAAACAGCCGCCACAATAGGCCATTTCCAGTTGTATGCCTGCAGTGTTAACACATTATTAAAGTTGCCCTATTACAGTTTCAGTCAGCGTCCTCTTAATGTGAGGAAGTGCCATTATCGTGCTGGGGTCAGATAGTACACCGAACATCAGAGATAGATTAGAGACCGTTTTCTGGATGTTGTTTTTTTCACAGTAATAGATGTTGTAAATAAGCTTCAAGGGGAATCGTTATTCGCCTGTGCATCTGGGCTGCGCAGAGTGTCTTCCCAAGGTTAACTAATTGACAAGCTTCCCCCATAATTGTGGAGATGAATTACACATGAGCCCTGTTTCATTTTTGTCTTGGCAGCGGATCTGATTTCTTTCTGGATAAATGGCTCCTGTAGCTCACTGTGTTTCATTTTAATGACAAATTGACACATAGATATACAGTACATGTCATAATGAAAATATTCTTCTGTTTTTTTTCTTCTTAGGTGGTAAGAGCGAACACTCACAATGACTATTCTGTTTGGAGACTGGATTGCGATTATTGCTCAGATGAGTCTGGGTGCTCAGCTGAATATAAATTAGGTATTCAGCACCACAGATTGCTCGCAGAGGAGGAGAGCGACAGAGCAAAGACAATCTATAAAGACAAATGTCAAGGCCTCACACGATGAACAGAACTCTTCATTTGATCCCGAATAACAGAAATACCAAATTTGGACAAAATATCAACAGGTCGAAGGAGGCGTAAGCACGACACACACTGCAGCAGCTTTTACTGAGTGGAGATGTATCTTTCTATTTTCTTTTTTCTCCTTTTGTGGGCTCAAGCCCTGACATTGAAAAACTTGAATTACTCTGTCCCGGAGGAACAGGGACCAGGGACAGTGATTGGGAACATTGCCAAAGATGCCAGACTTGGACTCGAACAGAGTGGGCAGGGAGGACAGGGTAAGAAAGCCAACTTCAGAGTACTGGAGAACTCAGCCCCGCATCTGATCGACGTGGACCCCCAAAGTGGACTGCTGTACACAAAGCAGCGCATCGACAGGGAAACCTTGTGTAAGCGAAACCCCAAGTGCCAGCTCTCCATGGAGGTGTTTGCCAATGACAAAGAAATCTGTATGGTCAAAATAGATATTCAGGACATTAACGACAACTCACCTACTTTTCCCTCAGACCAGATTGATATTGACATTTCAGAAAATGCAGTGCCAGGAACACGTTTTCCCCTGACCAGCGCTCATGATGCAGATGCAGGAGACAACGGCTTGAAGACCTATCAAATAACACGCGATGACTACAATCTCTTTTCCTTGGAGGTGAAATCCCGCGGTGACGGGACTAAATTCCCAGAATTAGTTATTGAACGTCCACTGGACCGAGAGGAGCGAAGCCGTCACACTCTTATTTTGTCAGCCACTGATGGGGGTGAATATCCTCGGTCAGGTACCATGCAGATTAATGTAAAAGTTATTGATTCCAATGATAACAGCCCTGTGTTTGATCAGCCCTCTTATGTGGTGGAAATTCCTGAAAACTCACCTCCTGGTAAAGTGCTGATCGATTTAAACGCCACAGATCCCGATGAGGGCAACAACGGACAGGTAGTCTATTCTTTCAGTGGGTATGCCCCAGAGAGAATCCGCGAGCTCTTCTCCATAGATTCCAGAACAGGGGTCATAAAGATTCAGGGTGAAATTGACTATGAAGAGAGTCCAGTTATTGAGATTGACGTCCAGGCAAAAGATCTAGGTCCCAATCCAATCCCAGGCCATTGTAAAGTCACAGTGAAAGTGCTTGACAGGAATGATAACTGGCCATCTATAGGCTTTGTGTCTGTGAGACAGGGCGCCATCAGTGAGGCAGCACCTCCAGGCACTGTCATTGCTCTGGTCCGTGTCACAGACAAGGACTCAGGCAGAAATGGGCAGCTTCAGTGCAGAGTGCTCGGTAATGTCCCTTTTAAACTTGAGGAGAACTATGATAACTTCTACACCGTGGTGACAGACAGACCTTTAGACAGGGAGGTGCAGGATGAGTACAATGTCACCATTGTGGCCAAAGACAACGGCATTCCTCCTCTAAATTCCACGAAATCCTTCACTGTAAAGATTTTGGATGAGAATGACAATATTCCCCGCTTCACAAAATCAGTCTACCTTCTTCAGATTGCTGAGAACAACATCCCTGGAGAGTACCTGGGTTCAGTTCTGGCACATGACCCAGACCTTGGTCAGAATGGCACAGTGTACTACAGCATAATCAACTCTAATGTGAGCGGTGGCGATGTCAACACATACGTGAACGTAAATGCTGCCAACGGAGCTATTTATGCTGTAAGATCTTTTAACTATGAGCAAATCAAGTACTTTGACTTTAAAGTTCTTGCTAAAGATGCAGGATCACCACACTTAGAGAGCAATTCCACTGTGCGCATCAGTGTTTTGGATGTCAATGACAACATCCCTGTCATTGTTTTGCCGCTTCTCCAAAACGACACGGCCGAGATTCACGTTCCACGAAACGTTGGCGTCGGTTATATTGTTACCACAGTGAGAGCAGTGGATAATGACTACGGTGAGAGTGGAAGGCTCACATATGAAATATCGGACGGCAATGAGGAGCACCTCTTTGAGATTGATCCAGTGACGGGAGAGGTGCGAACAGCCCACCCATTCTGGGACGATGTGAACCCCATCGTGGAGCTCATAATTCGAGTGTCGGACCATGGCAAACCAACTCTCACTGCTGCTGCCCGACTCATCATCAAGGCATCCAACGGACGCCCTCCTGATGGACTGCCGCACATGAAGGACAATCAAAACTGGGACATGTCTCTGCCACTTATTGTAACTCTAAGCATCATATCCATCATGCTTCTGGCTGCCATGGTGACCATAGCCATAAAGTGCAAGCGGGAAAACAAGGAGATTCGTACTTATAATTGTCGAATAGCAGAGTACTCGCACCCTCAGCTGGGGAAAGGCAAGAAGAAGAAGATTAACAAGAACGACATCATGCTGGTGCAGAGCGAGGTGGAGGAGCGGGATGCCATGAATGTGATGAATGTGGTAAGCAGCCCTTCCTTGGCCACCTCTCCCATGTACTTTGACTACCAGACACGCCTGCCACTCAGCTCACCAAGATCAGAGGTCATGTACCTCAAGCCCACTGCCAATAACCTCAGCGTGCCCCAAGGCCACGTGGGATGCCACACCAGCTTCACAGGCCCAGTCACCAGCACTACAGACACACCTACTAACCGCATGTCCATCATACAGGTAAGAGAAATTGCACTCTCGTCCTTCACTATTATGCCACCGTTTTCACGTCACAACCCTCATAATGCTCCCATTTTCCAGTATGAACGTTTGCCCCCCTGTTTTGTGAAATGAAAGAAAAAAAGACGACAAGGACAGACAGAGGCAGCGAGGCCCAGGAGCACTGAGAGAATGAGAAGAAAGGGAGGGGTGAGCATTAGAAGGATTAAACAGTCATTCTGGTGCTCTCATACAACAGAGCCAGTGACATCAACACAAATCATTTGTGCCTGAAATATGTCACGGCAGGCTTTTGAAATCAGATTTCCTGTTGAAATTTTTCATTAATCACTCAATCACTGTCATTTTATTCCTCTGGAGTAAAGCCTTTAGCCTGTGGCTGAGTTATACGCAGGTACATGTTCATTTCAGGGCCAAAACTATTTTAAATCCCCAGACATTTACTGGACTTAATCCAATAATTAAAACTTTAGTTATATTTAATCACATTTACCTGTGTACGATTTTAATATATATCCAAACACTTTATCAAAAGAAAAATTTGTTCACTCTAGTACGTGACTGACGCTTGTTCAGCCTAGTATACAATTCTGAGTTTTATTTATTTTATTTTATTTTATTTATTTATTTTTGGCTTATTGTAGTGATTTTAATTCCTGGAGATTAAGTGATTGTACTTATTTTCCCGGCTACTTTATAGGACTTTGTGTGGCGTACTAGGGTGTATAAGCCTCTAACGTGATAACTTCCCTGTGTCTTTGGCCTTAAGCCCATTAAAAGTCTGTCGTGTCAGACGAGGATTAAAGCCTGCTTAAGACAGTGGTATGTAACAATGGGTATAATGGGCAGTCGGAGCAAAGTTAACCCTTATTCTGATGTTCACCTCATTGCTCTGGTCATGGCAGCTGGCCACCCACCATCAGTCTGGTTCTGTTGGATATTTTTCCTGTACACACGTATGTGCTTGTGTGTGTGTGTGTGTGTGTGTGTGTGTGTGTGTGTGTGTGTGTTCTCCCTTTGGTTAAGTCTGGTGAATTATTTCTGAAAAATTGCAACCTTCCTTTCGAAGGTGCCCTGGGATTATGTATGTTGTAGCTTCATGCTTGTATAAATAAATTATAATTAGATCAATGCGCATAAATTATATTATGATTACTATCAGTTCTAGAATTGATGATGAGTCTGGTAAGATTATATTTTTTACTCTAAACTTTACAGCCTTCTAACGCGACATTCTTTCCAGTGACGTACTCATACTTTAAAGTACCAACATTAAGGTCCCTGTTTGCTTCTGCGCGCTCCATATTCCGATGATTGTGATCAGAAGCGACGTGTTCCCACCAGGGAGGATGACCACTCTGTGTTGTTCTCACTCGTACTCTCTGCTCTGCTTTTATTGTGAACCAGCTGCAAAGGCCAAGGGTCAAGACGAAGACCGTTAAGGCTCCCTAATCAGAAGGACAAAGTAATTGCTGGTTCATTCTGCGGTCAGCTTTTAGTAATGTAGAGATGATAAATTGGTCTGTGTGAGACCGCCGCACAGCCATTTTGTGCATTTCCTTTTCTCTTTTTATTCAGACTTTCAAAGGGAAAATGAGCAGGAGTAGGGACAACACCTTCCTTAGTGTCTTGTTTACAGAGGGTCCCCTCGACGCATCGGGCGTGCAGGGTGCTCTATTGTATTATTCAACAGAAACCTGTGTAGAAGGAGATAGCCTGAGGCATTAAGTTTCTTCAGAAGCTGTACAGAAGCGTATCACTTTCCTCCCTCCTCTCTACTTCAGCCTCTTCTCTCCGTTCGCGTGGACAGTAAGTAACCTGAGTCAGGAGAGTGGCTATGGTAAAAATGTCAGGAAACAAAGACAGAATTCCCCTTCCATCGATCCCAAGGCCTCTCAGCCCATATGTCACTACAGTAGCAACAGGGGATAGGCTTAAATAGGAAAAATAAATAAAGAGACGGACAGAGTGAAAGAGCACATCCCCCGCTCACTGAGTTGCACCTTAGTGCCACTGTCTTCATCTGCAACTAGTAGAGCCGCTGTAGTTGTCTGCGAATCCCAGTCTTTCTCCACACTGCCGCTGGTCTCTAATGATGTTTTATAGTGGGGCACTGGCACACAGGCTGGCCTCGGTCTCTAGCTGGGAGAGAGAAATAATATGAACACGTCAGCCAAGCTCTACTGTCCTTATCATTGTCACCACCGTGCCAGCGCCCGGCCAAGTGGATAGCTTCATTTCATTTGTGAAGAGAATTCCTGGGATAAGGAGATGGATGATACGTAATGATGCCTAATTCCGCTTAAGGCGTTGAGGGGAATTACTTAGTGTGGAATCAAGGTTTAAACCAATCTGCAGCGAGAATTCCTGAGTGCTCTGGAAGAGGGGATTGCAGTAAAAACGCTCAGCAGCGCTGGCCTGTGCCCGCTTGGTCTTCAATACATTTTAGGGTTTTGTGGCACATTATTGTTCGCCTCAGCAGCTGTGCCAAGCTGTAGACTCAAATGGCTGGCTCGTAGGTGTCTGCTACTTTCTTTTTACCCTTTGGAGAGGCTGAACTCATTGCAACCAAACATTCAGATGTTCTTGTCTCATTACTTTCAAAATGTCCATATTTTATCATATTGATTTGTTTTGATGAGTTTGGAGTGGTGTAATTTGATTCACCATAAAACTCTAATTAACCAAAATCTTGTCACTGTGGGAAACCGTCCAAGTTAATAAGGTGCAAGTGGTGCAAGGGCAAAATGGGTGTGTGAGTGGCTCTGAAAGCTGCCTTTAGGTGGCGGTATTCTGCCTTTTGTGGCGTTGCACTGAGATGAGGGCGATGAGAAAAGGGGTCCTCTCTTTGCTGCCTGAGAGTTGTCACTTGATAGGAAGTCTCCTGCTGCTTTAATAAAAAATACCCGGCGTGTGTGTCTTAAATATTGTAATTCTTTTCTCTCTCACGTTATTATACCCCGATAGCCAAATAATAATCTTCAAATCTGTCAGAACAGTGAATTCATTGTATTTAAAGTATCATCAATAAAAACAACATTGGAAGTATTCTCAATACCCCAAGGCTTTGAAATGGGTTCAGGAGATGATTGGTAGTCATTAATCTATTCAGTGAAGTAAAAGATTTCAGAAAAAAAACACTTTTAGGTGTGACTGTGATCATTTAAGAATAGACTATACAGGAGATAGAATTTTCTCTCCTTTACTCTGTTTAGGTTGAGCATATGCATGCCAACAATGTAGCTGGGGCAGATGTTGGAAATGGATGCTTCGAGGAATGGCCTTACTCTGCATAATTTAGGCAGATTTTTGTGTGTATATGGGCGTGTGTGTGTATGTGTGTGTGTGTGTGTTGTGTTTTGTGTGGGGGTGTAACGTCATTGTGCATTCCAGGCATGTGATTTAAGCCTTTAGCTGGCAGGCTCCGTGACAGAGCCCCTCTCTTTTATGAGCGTGACAATCTTGCATTTGTCCGAACCTTGAAACACCCTTCCTCCAAGAAATGCACACACTTGTGCACACAAACACAGTGATGCACATGTAACCAGGCTCGGGCTTTTTTTTTTTTTTTTTTTTTAAGGATCCCACCGAAAAGTCTTATCAAAGCCTCCACTATATATTGTATTGAAATTGCTCCCACACTTCAGTGGCCACAGAGGCAATGAATAGAAAAGCACTCTTTATTTCACCCCGCCTCCCTTCATCTTTAGATAACTTCTTTTCTCTGAAGCTTTTCATGGAACAAGTTCAGTATACCTGTATGTTATGAAACAATTTCCGCAGCCACCAAAGTGACGCTCACACCGTGCACTTCCAAACAGTCATTTACAGGCGTGAGCGGCGGTTCAAGAAAACTGATCGTAATTTGTGTGCATTTGTCGACCGCTTGAGCTTCGGTGTCACAAGGCTAGATTTGTTTTATTTGAACTTGCCAGTATATTTAAAAAAAAAAAAAAAAAAATCTGCTTGCCTTAGGGTGTATCTTCACATTTCCTCAAATAAACCTGCTGCTACTGTACATAACACTACATGCTGAAATTCTGAATTATTAATGGGAAGTTTTATTTTTCTTCATCTCCCCCAAAGCTCATATGAGAGAGACAACTGAGAGGAAGTGAAGTCAGACCACAGAGTGTTGCTCTAGGGAACAACAGCAAATTACATTACATCTATTTAACTAAAACGTTACAAAAAAACATTTTTACTGCATGTTTTGTTTATTAGATACCATCACTGGTTTTATATCTTCGATGCTTCAGAAGTGCTTGTTTGAATACAGCATCGGTGTGACTTGAAGCTGGAGCAGCTCAGTAAAGCGCAGCACAAAACAAGGAGCTATATTTGCATCGGCCCTCATTAATAAATCATAACATTTAACAAATCGGAGGAAAGCGGAAGATGTCACGATAAACATCGGCGGTCTCTCACCACATATTTGTGCACATGGGCCAAAGAGGAGGGTGAAACAGTGGATAAGTGGGAAACAGAAGATACTTAGTATCAGATGTAAGCAGAATTTGAGGCATGTACTCACTTTTTTTCTGAGCCTGTGTGTAATGTGAGACAGCATCAGAGAGAGTAGTGAAAGCTGTAGTAACCTCTTCTATACTCTGTTGTTTTCAGCTCTCATCTGTCTCAATGTCATTTTTCAAGTTTTCAAGAAACTTAAGCAACGAGTTAATCTACTCAAGAAGAGAATCAGGCCGCACACAAAAAAGGCCTTATTTTGAATTCATGTGTCCACAAATAAGAATAGTCATATTTAAAATTTTATGAGTAATTAACTGAACTTATTTTATAACTTCAACCTTTTATAACTTAAAGTGGGCAAAAATGTATGACAGTATCCAAGTCTCAGTCAGTCACCAGCCCAGCCAGCTGCCGTGCATTCATATGGACACAGCACTTAGCTGCGCAGCGTAATTCAATTATTTTAACAGACCCCCCGACCTGGCAATGCAGGGCAACAAAGGAATTTTATTTATTGCTTGTGGAGAGAAAGAGACAGGATATGAGAACACAAGTTGACCTCTGTGATAGCCAGATTGGCCGGACACATTAAACCAATTTGCTTGGTTCAGTAGGAAGCAGCCAATTGGAGATGACATGGGCATGATAATAAGACTGCCGCTTGTCAGTGGACATCCACTTTCCAGTTATTGTGTGTTTGTGTATGTCCCTCATATTTGTCTGTCTGTGTGCGTGCCTGTGTGTGTGTGTGTTGTGAGTTACAAAGGAAGCATGTATGACGAGAAATAGTTCACCAACAACACAGCTTCAGAATATCAAGCCAGCCTGTGGAGCAGCCAAGACTGTTTCTCTGATTGATTTACTTTCCATAAGAAGACATTCAGACCGTGTGACTTATTAATTAATTTCCTGCTCTGACATTAAAAGACTACGGAGGCCATGGCTGCTGCTGCTTTTGTTGACTGTCAGTTTTGTTGCTGCTCCTTGTCTGAGAGTCTTGTATTTTTCTTACTCTGCTGATATATTTCAACAAGGTCCCATGTTTCTGTTGCACTGCGGTTGTACTGATAGACCAGATGGATTTGTGCATTTTTCATCAATGATTCGACTACTGTAGTGCATTTTTTTTTCCTTTTTAATCTCATCCCCTTCAATGCATGATATACTTTACAGAAAAGAAGATTGCGACCAAAAAAAAAAAAAACAAACAAACAAACACGCATGTGCATTCTTCAACTAACTTTGACGCTGCTTGTGTTGTGCTGGAAGAATTGGAGTAGCAGGAGCCAACAGAGCATTAACAGAGGTCGCTGAAACAAGAGAACAAAACATAACCTTCACAGTGGAGGAATCTGAGATTCAGTTGCCATGTGTCTGCAGCTATGTGTGTGTGTATGTATGTGCGCTCACACATACACACACTGCTCTGAGACCACCAGCTGCGCTCTGAAGCACCGGTCTTGCTGGTTCCCTCAGATTGAAATGGGCTTCCCTGTCGGGGCCGGCTGCCCCCTCAAGGCTCTTAGATCCCACCTGGGGTCTTCAGACGTAGCATTTTAAGCAGTGGGGTGCTGTACCTGCAGCAGTAGATGGCTGCAGATGAGAGTGACCACACTGCATTGTGCAATCAGATGCACAGCTCATTGAAGGCTGCATAGGTATATACACGGCATTGTGATGTATTCTTTGAACTGCCAGCAGCTGGGTCTCCTTGCTGTAAACCAAACACTTTCAAAGTCAAACAAAGTAGAGCTCGCTCCGCTGTGTCTTGGCGCCAGTCCAACGTGAGAAAGCCTTTCTTTCTGCCACATCTTCCCTCGCTGTGCCCCCTAGGCATGTGCTGCAGAAACAACACGCAGCTCAAAGAATGAGTTATGTGAATCTGTTCTCACCTTCTATCTCATTAGTATAAGAGAAATGATTTATCCCTCTCTGCCTGAATCTCTCTCTCTTCTTGTCCTTGCCTTTTACAGATCAGCACTTCTTCAGCTACATCAGTAATGTGATTAATTGATTGGAGGGATATACCATGAATACCATCTCATTTGCTCTAATTTCGTCTAACTACTTGTCAAAACAAACTGATATAAAACAGCTTCTTCTCACCTATACAATCACTGGAGCACATTACACTTGCCCCATACAGGAGATTGCAATTTCTGCTGCAATTTGAGCCGTGTGTGTGGTGTGTTTTTTTTTTTTTTTGAAACTGTAATCCTGCCGGTGTATGTTTTTGTGTGCATGGTAGGAGTGCATCTCGAGAAACTCTGACACTCTAATAGGAGAGATCCCACTGACTCCTCTGTTCCTGCTTATATCTGTAGCACAGTTTGAAATCTGACTCCCATGTCTAAAGCCCTGTGTGTGTCTGAAGGGAATTGACAGCCACTGTGTTTTGCAGTGGCTGTTATGTGTTTGTGGCAACAGAGGCGAATGAGTCGGCACTCTGAGATGTTATTGCCTAAACAAAAGGCCCACTAAGTGGTGAGCACACAAGATTTGTCGTCAAATGTTGACTGTGTTTGCTCTACGGGGTCGCTGTGGCAATGGTGAGCGCTAATGGTGTTTTGAAAATGGTATATTTGGCCGGTCACATCTTTTTCTATTGTACCACACAGATGTACTCAATTGGCCCCTCACTGGGTTTATGTCTTGGAGAGAAATCTTTTTGGGGCCTTTAGCATTCAGATCAATTGCTGGTTTGCTTCGTTTCTTATTGATTTTTGCTCTGTTTGGTACTGAAATACTGTTTTTCATTATCTATTGCTCCGAGCATTGCTTAGTGAAAAGAAGAAGAAGAAAAAAAAGCGAGTGCTTGCTCGCTCTTCCTGGCTTCCCCCTCTTCATGCTCTGACTCTCCTTTTTGGATTCCCTCTTTTTCTCCCCGCTCTTGTCATCTCAGATAAGCGTTGCAATTGCTCATGTTACTGACGACCCAAGCCAAATTCATAATGATGAGATTATCTTGTCAACAGTACAGGGTGTATATGTCTGCTGTATTGATCTCTGCGCAGTCTTAATAAATGAAGTACCGCGATGGAAGCATTGGCTCAGTGATAACTCTGAACAGATCTTTGCTATTTATACACTCAACGCTGCAGAGATGATGAATAGAAGTTTTTCTCTTCACCCCCCTTTTTTTCTCCCTCCTTTTTTGATTGTCTCTCCTTTCGTTCCCTCTCACCTTTTTTTTCTTTCCTCTCCCCTCTCTCATTTCCTCCACCCCTCTCCTCCTCCCCTTCTCTCCAGATTGATGGAATAAAACAACCCCTCTCTCCACACACACTGTCTGAAATGCGTCCTCTTTGAGGTCACGTCGACATGCTGAGTCGATGTACTCCCAGGTGGAGAGACATGGGTTGGGTGCTGCTGAGGGAGGAACCAATCCGATGTACTGCAGGGGAGGGCGAACGGGGAGGAAACAAATTACCAGCGCAGAAGCAGGGGCCCGCGTGTGCCTTTAAATGACTGAGGTTTGAAGGGGAGTACATATATATGCATTTGAAGAGAAGGTCAGCAGGGTTTACCGCCTGAGATTATGTGATTGTTTCTTCAGTGGGCTCGCTGATTAATGCTAAAGCTGGTCTGACAGATCCTTAATGCACGATAGACACACTTAAAAGAGATGGAGAGGAACCGGCGTCCAACACTTTGACAACAGAGCATTATCCTAAGCCTCCTGTCAGCTTTTAGCTAGGTGTATGGACAGTATCCTTCCTGTCTTCCTCTCCCTCCTCATCTGGCTCATCCTTTGCTAATATACCCCAGCCCCTCTGATCTGATACATATACAGTAGATAGGTGACCTTGAAGTGAAACATAGTCCATCTGCTGTGTAGGCGTGTGTGTGGATGTGGATGTGAGTGTGGCTATGTGTGGCAAAAAAAAAAAAAAGAGGAGAACCCAGGTGTGTGTGTGTATGTGTGCACTTGTGCATGTATTGATATTACACATATGTGGTCATTCTGTGTCTCTTATTTGTGTGTCTTTATAGATCGGCGCCCGGCCTTGGCTTTAAGCCTTTGGGGAAATTTCTAAAAATCCTTTCATCTGCAGGATGGGCCTTCCTTCAGCAATTCAAACGGAATAATTTTCTCTTTTATGTGATTGTTTACCAGGTCTCCGCTTCCGTCTTGTCAACCTCCCAACAATTATTTTATGATTTCATTCACTGATACATTCAAAAGAAGTTGTCTTTTCATGGAAACTGATTTAAGATTAGACACCCTAATAACATACTTAAGGCTGTAACAGACAGCTGTGGCTCGCTTGGTGGACTGGGTCATCTTTCATTTCCGAGGTTGGTGGTTCAGTTCCCAAAGACTTTAGAATTCCATTAGTAAAAGTGTTCTCAGTAACTAAATAACCGTAATGGCACTTATGACATTTTTGTGTATTTATGTTATCAGATCAGTGCGGCTACCAGTGTGAGAGATTTTAAGATTTAGAATGACTTTAGCTTATTGATCCCTAGGAGAAATTACTTCTTTGTATTTAACTCATCGTAATCAGAGTTAATCTCAGCATGGAGCTGTTGTGGATCTTAAGGCCTTGCTCAGGGGCATACAGTGGTAACAAAGGCAGTGGCAATCAAACCGGCAAATTTCTGGTCACAAGCTTTTCTCTTTAACCCTTTGGCCAAACCATAAGAACACAGTGAGACTGTCTGAGCAGTGAGGTGTGCTTTAGCTGACATCTGTCTGAAGTCCATGTATGAACACTTTCAGTGGGACTGTTGTATGAATCCTTTTAATTTATTGAATTTTAAGAACTATGTTTTTCTCTCATAGTACGTCAATGCAAAGCAGTTGAGAGCATTAATTTTTCCTATATGTATTTGGCATCTTCCTATAGATCCTTATGAAGATGTCTGGCTCTTATCTGGTCACATTGCCAGTCCTAAAGATATATTTGTAATGTCTGCCATTATAGCAACTGTCGTGACACTTCAAGGTTTTTTCAGAAATGTTCCATTTATACGGTGATTTCTACAAGTTTCCACCATTTGATTAGAGAAAACGTCGATCCACCCACTTTAGACGCACGAAGAATAAAACTGTCCGTTTAGAAGTGGAGTTTTAGTTTTTATATGTGCTTTACATAATAACTGCGCTATTTAATAAAACTGACAAGAATTATGAAGGGATGTCAGATTTTGATAGTGCTTAGAGAACAACCTACTTAATCCACAAAATAAATAAAAAAAGAAAGCAGTTTGACTGGACTCTTCAGATCAAACACTGATTCGTTTTTTCTTTTAGTAGAGAAATGGACATACAGTACAGCTGGTTGTTTTTGTTAATCGATAAACGTCTAATCTTTGCTGCATTTGGACTCAGGTAACTTTGGATAAATGAAAGTGAAACGAGGTGACGATAAACCCAAACCTGCTGAAAGCATTGATGAGTCATGTTGAGTGTACAAAGATCACCTACTTCAACCATTGGTTGTGTTTATTTACGGTTTGGAAAGCAGGACAGTGGTTTCACTCAAGTTAAGTACGCTATCTACCATTCCTCATCTACGCTACCTTCAAAGTTTACACAACTGCCCATATCAATAATGGCAACACTGGTTCCAGCTGTGAGATTCCCACAACAGAAAACACAGAATATGTCTCAAATAGTGAAAGAAAACATTGCTGCTTTTTTTTTTTGTGTGTGTCGGCAAACTGTTAATGTGAAGGTTTTTAGTGTGTCTGAATAGACGTCAATGCCAAAAGCAACGTTTATCCTTTACTCGCGGGGCTAGACTGCCACAGATGTGGATTGTGTTGATAGCAGTGCAAACATGGTGCATTGTGGGGCGCTTCCTCTTCAGAGCAGAGAAGTTTCCTCGGAGCTGGCTTCAGAGGTGGCAGCCACAATTCAGTTAGCTCCTCAATTGTTTTTTTTTTGTTTTTTTTTTTTTAGGATAATCCTCATAAGAATTCTCCAAATAATAGAAGATAAATGGAAAATATCAGAAGTGGTGTAATTTTCGAATGTGTCTAAAATCACGTGTTTTTTTTTCTGCCCTCGTTTGCTGGAAACACCCCCAACCAAAAAAAAAAAAAAATAAAAAAATATGAGAGACAGAAAAATGGAGAAACATTGCTTTTTTTCTTTTCTTTTTTTTTTTTTGTTGTTTGGAAAACAGAGATGGGGTCACGGCTTGTTCCAGTCAGACTCTTTTGTCTAGGAGACTGTGATTTAGGGCAATTTCATTTCATGTCCAGCTCCTATTTAATTATTTTTGGGTTCCGTGCTGTTTTGACTGCCAGCGCACGAACAGACTGCCTGATTTCATCGCACAGGTGTGACAGCTCCTCACAATACTGGCTCAGGAAAAGAAAAAAAACACACACAGAAACAGACGCACACTCTCAGTCACCTGCATATTTATCTGTCTACACCATCAATTATACATATATGCTGTATTTCAATATGCTTTGCCAGTTAAAGTAAGCTATGCCTGGCAGTAATATGACTTTTTTTGGAAAGCCATCAAATCAGACATATTTTTTCACATATTTTTTTCTTTTTTTTTTTTATTTAAGTGACTCACTTTTCAGTTAATAAGTGTATCCCTTCACTCTGACCACCCACACAGGCAGTGTTTTCATCCCTTCAAAGGACATTACATTGAATTGCATTTATCTCCCGTTGGCCCTGACCACTGCAGGATTTATCATGTCTAATACCTCGTTTTGACCTCAAGCTATCCATCCTCAATTTTTTTCAGTAAAAAAAATCAGCAATTGATGCTTATCCCCCCCCCAAAAGAGTAGTGGTTTCCCACCGAGTGACTATGTAAACAGATTTGTGTCCCCACTACATGAATAATACACACACAGACACACACACACTCACAGAGACACACACACACACACACCCTCACACATGTAGACACCAATTCCCTGGTCTGGTAGAAGAGGATTATGGCAGACTTCTCACTCAGTTCCAAAAACCCCAGGGTCAGTCGTATGAATTCCCTCAATTTGAATTTCGTTTGCAGCTTGTTAGGATATGAATTGTGCCAATGCCACCCTTATGAAACTGGAATTAATTTTGCAGCCTGAAATATCCCACTCGCATGGCATTTCAGCCTATCCCACGTTCATTTTGCCTAAAGACAAATGTACAGCAGCTGGTGAGCAAGTAATATAAACTTACAATATTGTATTCTCAGGGCCTGTTTTTTTTTTTTTTTTTCATCCGAAAACATCTGGTGATTACATTTTCTGTATGTCTTTGCTTGAACACGTAAAATACAGAAATAGATCCTTTTAAAGAACTGCCTTAAACATTGCCACCCCTCAAGTGCACGCTAACCACTGTAATTAGGATTAGTGGAGAAAAACTGGCACAGCGAGTCCCACCATGACTCAAGCACAGCATCTCTACCGTTTTCTGCAAACAGAATTGTTACATTTTTATGATTAAAATGTAGAATTATATACAAGGCAGTATTCTAAAACACCACAGAAGTGATTTTTTTGTTCTTCCTTTCAATCTGTATCACAAGATTTCAGTTGTTAGTTAAGTTGTTAATTTGATGACAAAAGATTGGATTTTTGAGTGAAGCACTCCTGATTTCTGTTCCGTTTGTTTTGTACTACAGGTGCGCCGTAAAATAGGCCACATTAAAATGGAAAGAAACTAAGATGAAGCATTTTGGAGCCTCAGTTTTGTGTTTCCAATGTGGCAGCTTATCGTAATCTTCACCCGAGGGGATGTTGGTCAACATTGTGATAGTTTATAAGTGGTGCTGTTCATTTTAGCCAGATAAGGAAGATTCTCTCAATAACAGCTTAATTGGGCCACTAATAAATCAATTACACACAAAGAAGTTCAAAACAGGTTTTTTTTTTTGTTTTTATCATTTTTTTTGTAAACAGATTATTCTGTTTTGCTGCATCCTTATTTAGACAACCGTTATGTTGATGCGGGAATTTTTTTTAGTACTTTTCATGCATTATAAAATAGGCAAACCGATAAGATCCCCAGTAGCTACTGCTGTCCGTATGTGTGTGTGTGAGAGAGAGAGAAAGCTAGACAGAGAGTAAGTTCAAGGATTTGCACTCTACTCAGAAGTTTGCATTTATTCTATTCTACGTGAGTTGATTCTGAAGTTGATGATTACAGACTTGAGAGTGCATTTAACAATGCTTTGTTGACTGTCTCTTAGATTCAGTACTTTGTATATCCCTCTGTGTGTTCTTTTCTTTATTTTAAATACGTTTTACAGGCATATAGGCTCCAAGATTAAATGACAAATGTTATTACAAATGGATGAATGTGTTCACAGAAACGGCCCTTGGAACTGATAGACTCTTTTATTGCTGCACAGTTTAAGGCAAATGCAGCTGTCCGTTATTATACATAGAAAAACTACCTTAGAAATGAGGCCAAAGCAGTCATTTGTAGACAGAAGAGAAAATTACATCCCTGCTTGTTCTTCTTCATAAGGAATAATAAATTGTCAGTAACTGCACAGGTCGTCTTTTCTTCTTGCTTTTCACCTATGTTTGATTTTAGCCCTCAAGTCAGTGTGTGCTTTGAATAGCAAGTCAACTCTTTCCACTGAATTTGCGTTCTTCTGTAATTCTTTTTTTTTTTTTTTTCTTATCCGTGTGAAGTGTTTTTCCTCTCTGAGACTGAAAATGAAAAATGTCGTGGCACTAAGACGACTTGATGCTTTCCCCAGGGTTCCTAATAGGCATCTCTAATGGCACTGTACGGTCAACCAAAATAATAGACAATCAATGAGAGTGGTTGCATATTAATTATGGATATTGTGTCTTTGCTGTTTAGAAATGAACAGGCAGGGGAGAGGTCATGCTGTTTATGCAAGTGTAAAAGCCTCCAAAGTGCTACTTAGCCCAATTTAATGAAGGGAAAAAGCCTCATTCCCCACCAAATGAATACGAATGCAAAAAAAAATAAATAAATAAAATGGAAGGCAGTTCTTCCATGAATTATGAATTATGGCAAACCATGATTAACAAGATGAGACTATTGAGTTGGATTAGAGCTGCCTGAGTCACCAGCTTCATAATAAACCACCGGTTTCACAAAAATACACTATAGTAATTCTATAAAAAACACAGCTGTAATATTTCAAGAAAGCAGCCACTCTCACATGTGCAGATGTGGGCGACTCTGTTAATGTTAAGCTGTTTTGTAGATTTGTAGGACCAAGGCTGAGCTCACTACAATTACTGTATGTGGAGTAGAACAGAGACTGTCAGTAAGAGATATACTTTAAATGACTAATCACAAGGGATGACAAAAATAATCAATATATTCTGATACTGTCGCCGGTGATAAGCTATTATTACAGTGGCAGTGACTTCCCAGCATGTTATCTCACTTTACAGAGGTTTATCCTCCTTCAGTGAAGGCATTTTTAAATATTTCTTGGAACGTAATACTCAGGGTCCATTGTCTGTTGCAAAACTGACTTGTATTTAACGTGTGAAAGGATGCGTTTTTGTGTATCAAGTCTGTTTAAATGCAAGTTGTGTGGATATCAGGACAGCTGTTTGTATGACTGCTGTGGAAAGCTGGGATTGTGAAATGAACACAAGTGTAAGGACAGTTATGTGGCTGACTCGCTGTGGAAAATCATTTAGAACAAAATCTTGCTGCAAGGGCTTTGCTTAATATATACTGGATATAAGCAGAAAACTGCAGATGATGATGATGATGATGATGTAGGCAGTCCCTCAATGTATTTGAAAATGTAGGACTGTCACACAACACACACACACACACACAAATGAGATTTGGTCCTTAAATCTTGCCTTCGTGTTGGAAAGATCTTAACTGTCAGACTTCCAGTTAAAACTAGTACAACTAAAGAATTACAATTGGAGCAGTGCAGTTTAGATGAATAACCCAACAGACTAGGTTTGAAGGCTCCTCACTAAAAATTCTTGCACTGCAAGAAGACACATTTCTCTTGTGTAATTTTTTTTCCTTCTGCACCCAGAGGTTTGCTGAGTATGCATGCTTGATTTGAGCTTTGCCTGCTGTCATTTATACAGTTGCATTTGTGCACACTTGAGAGATGCCAGTTTAACTACTTTTTTTTTTTTGAACCACTGTCAACAAGACAGCTCACTCAGGCATCTTGGGAATTATGATGGAGGTTACGTTTGAGTGTTGTTGACATGTAGTGTAATTGCAAACAGAAAACTACTTTGCAGGGTTCATTTTTCTTTTGTGTTATTCTCGAGAAGACATACTTAAGGATAATTTCTCTCAGGGTTTAATAGACAGGATGCAGCGTTGACCTGTCGTACAGCAGTTGCTCCCAAATAGAAATGCCTCCAAAACCTATAATTATATACGAGTATTAGCTAAATCGGTGTCTGAAAAAAGCAAAAGTGATAATTCTATATTTATCAACATCAGTATCGGCTTCAGCTACTCTGAAGTTTATATGTAGTAGATGTCTACTCGGTTATCTGTGGGAGATGGTTAGCAGGCAGGAAGTAGACTGATGGCTAGAAGTTCACTTAAGCCCATGAATTGATCGTTCCGTTATCTCCAGAAAGATGTTTCAATGGTAATTAGATCTGATCACTTGCAACTGCTCCTCAGCCGCTAACTAGTCAATGCAGTGTAATTATTGTCTTGTTACTCCACCCCTTTTTTTTTTCCTTTTTGGTTGCTTCCATCATCCCTTCTCTTTACTGCCTTGCCCCCAGCAACGCGAACCCTTTTCTTTTTATTATGTGCTTTTGTTTCATGTCCTTCCCCTCACCAGCGCACTTCTTTTTCTCTAAACTCCAGATTTCTCTGGCTCGTCATCCTTTATTCCCATTTGGCTGTTGCTGATCCACTTTGAGAGTCTTCCAAGTGGAATAAACCTAAACTTACTTGGTGGCAATGTCACTCACAGGCAAAAACACCACAAAGTCACAGTCTATCAGATTAAAACCTTCCGCGTCGATGTTTATGGCTTCGTGACAAGGGTTGATTAGGAACCCCTCACACCATCTGACCTGCAGAGACGCGTGTTCTCACATGCATGCACTCGCTGAATGAGAATTATGTGTGTTTCCAGGTAGACAGTAAAGGACAAATGCATGTATCATACCTCGAAGGAGAAGAAGCGGGAGGGGCGTGCTCTTGTTCCTGTGAATAAAAGAGAGCTGTCCAATGATGTGTGAAAGAGAAGCGGCAATTTGTCCTTGTTCACCGCCCCTATGCAAGACATCAAATACACATATACGGGAACGCACGGCAGTGGATACACGCAAACAAACACCCACAGAACTGAGCAGTGCCCTAAAATGCACCAACATGGCCTGAGAGAAGAATAGCACTCCAATATGCTCGTCCCATTTGTCTCAATCGGCCGGCTGTCGGAGCGGTCAGTCTTAGGGCCTCAATGGGAATACAGAATAGAGTGCAGCTTTTTACACTTACTCAGCCTCACTCTACTCAGTGTCTCTCTGACCTTTCTGGCCTTGCTACATGGACGATATACAAGACATCATAGACTGAAGTACAGCAACATGCTTTTGTAATTCTCATCTTCGCCTACATAAACTCCACTAATGACCCCCCAAAATCCGAGCTTCATATGGAAAACTGCAACAACGCTTTTGTATTAAAGAGCGGCACAGCGTTTCTTTGAACCTTCGCCATCTAAAACTCACGGATTAGATTAAAAACTAAGCTACATTTTTTTAAACTCCAGAAGCTAAACTTATAGTTCACTTTAGTTCAGTTCATTTCAGGTCATTTCAAGAAGTTCCAACTGGCAAAACACGTGGCAATAAATATTTAATGGTTCTGGCAAAAGCTACAACTAACACAGTCAATAATAATAATAATAATAATAATAATAATAATAATAATAATAATAATAATAATGTGATCACTGGGCATATATCTGCTATTTATCACTGCTCCTCAAATTATACTGTCACTCACTGAAGGCTCTGAATTGTTCGCTACAAAGAAGCCCACACTGGCCGTTATCGACCCTTTAATTGGAAAGAGGCTCATTGTAGTGAAAGGGCCGGGCAGTACAGACAGACAGGAAGAGATGGACGCTTAAGATCAGGCTGCAGCCTAATTGGCAGGAAAGAGATTTCTATGAAGTGGCGTAATGTGCTTTTATTGGCATGTGGAGGGGTGGAGCACCAGCTACTTTAAGTGTGATAGGCGTTTTTACCTCCACGAAGGACGTTTGTCTATTCATCCGGAAAAATGCAGCGTAACTACCAACCTGACTGCCATTAAATCCTGGCATTTGTCAAAAAAAAATACATTATGGAATGGAAATAATGCAGAGAACAAATCCATGAATTATTCTTCACTTATATAACCTTGTGTAGCAGAGGCTTGCTGAATAAGATCTGACTTTTGTAACCAAATAAATGAAACTGTGTGAGGGAGGGGAGGAAGGAAAAACAGAGAGATACAGCCCGAGGTGACAGCCGAGGTGGAGGGCGGTACACACAGGTGTGGAAAGTAAATTAAACCCTGCAATAATCAGGAAAACCATTTTTGTTAATGTCCTTTCCTCCTGATCAGATTCAGTGCGAAAACTGCAAAGTTGATTGAAAAATATGTCCAAGGTTGATTCTTGGCTATAAAAGTACAGAAGGGGCACATCAATATAAAGACTTCCATCTCTCTTTTTTGAAAAAAAAAAAAAAAAAAAGAAAAGAGAGAAAAAAAAGTCAGGCTTTTATCATTTCAATGCCATGCGATTTTCAAACATTCATTCTTCTTTTACTTTGTGGTCAGAATCCAGCCTTTGATCCATTTTTGTGGGTGTTTTTGTTTAATATTGGTGAAGGCTGAGCTGGAATAAAGTGTTTAGGTAGAGATAAAGGTGTTGGCAAAAGCATGGAAGGTCAGAGTACTGAGGTGGCCTGTCTGACCTTCACACACCCTCTTTCAGACCGAGCCACCGCAGAGCACGGATGACATTGAAATACTGTATTGACTGCGAGTCAAGCTGTGCATGTGAAAAACCCCGGCACAAGGAGACATTACTCACTAAACATGACATTTTACTGCTATGAATTCAAGACAGAGTTGTGCACAACACAGCGTAATTATTTGTGTTGCTGTGATGAATGCCAATGCAACTCTATGAAGACATTTGTTCCCTTCGTGGCTATGCCTCTATGCACAGGAATGATGGACACTTTTTTTTCCATCCCCTGGAAGAATTCATAATAATCAAAAAAACTCAATATGTGCTCCTTTGTATTCTTTCTGGCTTATAGGAGCTCGTGCATTCGATTGCAATAGTTGTTTTCATTAGTGCAAAGTTGATAGGTTTTTCTCTCTAATGCCAGACTTCACCATAGAATCCTGTGACCTTTTATGTCCTTCGACATGAATAAAAGCTCTCATATACTGAACATTAATATAATTACTTAGAGTGGAGGATGGCAAGTGTCTAGTACCAGTTAGATTGATGTAGTCTGTAAAGAACGGCAACATACATGCACCACATACCGTTTGTGTGTTTGTGTGAGTGTGTGTCTGCAGTTTATGTAATCGGGCTTGTTCTAATATTCCATTATGCCACTGTATTTTGTCAAACGTGTCATATTTGTTCTCGTGTGTGTGCGTGTGTGTGTGTGTGTGTATACGTAAGACTTACCTTGTTTGTGCAATTTTGTGTGCGCATGTAGTGTTCTTTCTTCTATCGATCCACAGAGCTTCAAGCCCCCGGTGTATGATCAGGTTGCCCATATCGAATAAAACACCACATGGTTCAACACATACAAGCCCCATTTTCTCACAAACAATTTATCTCCATGTGTGAAACTAGGAGGAGAAAAAAAAAAGTGTTGTTTCAGGGATTCAGCAGTTTCTAGCAGAATAGTTGGCGAAGGCACAGTGAGCAAAATGCATTTTAATATTTCTACAAATTCTGATGGGATTTGGTTACTTGATGCAACACAACAACACTACGAAACTGCAACTACAAAGTTTTCTGTTTTCATCAACATCCTCGTCCTTGCAGTTATTGATTGTGTGATGTCCGCCAGACTTCATGCTGGGATCATGTGACTTATACTTGGATGGCTAATTAGCCTGTTTTATGTGGTTAATGAGATGCTCAAACGATGGGGATATAGAGCTCACATTTCCAGTTTTTTTCTCTCTTTTTTTCGCCCCTTCTCTGTCCTCTGCCTCCTTTTTTCCTGCATAATTAATCGTATGTCGCTAGGAAGTCTTGTTTCACAGCAGGACTCACTCCAGAATAGTGTACTACATACTTTCTTTTCTCTCTCTTCTCTACAGACGGACAATTTCCCCACTGAGCCTAATTATATGGGTAGCAGACAACAGTTTGTTCAAAGGTAAGAGTTGAAATCTATAAGCGTCACTAGATCCCAGATCTTTGTTTTCATTTTGCCAATAGTCCCTACTCAGTCCTATCACAACAGTACCTTTATTGACAATTCATTGTATTGAGTAAAAGGCAGAGTAAGAAGCATGTTCTTTTAATTGGGTTTAAAACGGTCACTAACTGTATTCTCTATAACCACCGTGTGATTTTTCTCAGGAAGGTGGGAAGCATATACCATCCTCTGTATTTCCACCACTACAGAAATATTTATAACAGCTACAACCTTAGTAATACTGAAACTCTGTTAGTTAATACATTAACAGTTTTGTTTAACTTCTGTCATCTTATGATGTATGCTCATAAAATAGAAAAAAAAAAAACCTGTGTTTGAGATTACCTGATGACTCTAAATTGCCTGTATATGCGGCCGTGAAACTGCGCGATTTTCCTGTCTCTGTGTTTGAACTGTGATAAGGCCTTTGGGAAATATCAGCAAACAAGCAAACACTAACACTGTTACACCTTGTGTTTTTTTTTTTTTCGCGTGTCTAGTAGTTCGACGTTCAAAGACCCGGAGCGAGCGAGCCTCAGAGACAGCGGTCATGGCGACAGCGACCAGGCTGACAGCGACCAGGACACCAACAAAGGCTCCTGCTGTGACATGTCCGCAAAAGAAGCCCTCAAGTTGAAGGCAGCAGGCGTCAAACCGCCGCCGTTGGAACAAGGTGAGAGTTTCCTGGCACATTTGACTGCATGAGAGATCAGAGATACCATGAATGCAAAGGCTTCCTTTTTTTTTGTTTTTTTTGTTTGTTTTTTTTTTGCTCTGCAGGTATTCGTGCAACAATTGTTCTTTTGACTCACCTGAGCGTTCACAGTCTGAACTTAGATGTGGCTACTTGGTTCTTCGCTACTTTGTTAGCCACACTTTTCTCATTAAATGCCTTATGTATGTGTGTGGGTATGTGTGTATGTGTGTGTATTGGAGGGTGTGAGCAGTTGTGCATTCTATACACGTCCTCAGTTTATCAAGCAGACAAGCCCATATGTTTTTATAAGCCCAACTACTTCAGCCTCTCCATTTAGTCCCCCCTTCCCCGAGCAGGCCGTCTCTGAAACTTTGATAATGGAACATGGAAAATGACTAGTGAGCGGCAGGCGATGTGCTTCGTTGTGTTGGTGATTAAATATGAATAATTATTCTAAGCACTGTGGGTCG